>NW_009260479.1:504243-518085 GCF_000687185.1 Egretta garzetta | reverse complement strand
CCTCCTCTGGCCCCGCTCCAACAGGTCCATGTCCTCCTTGTGCTGAGGGCTCCAGAGCTGGATGCAGTACTCCAGGTGCAGTGCTCCAGGGATGTACCAGGACAATTGCTGATTATTATCAGAAGTCAGAAATTTGCTTCTTTACTTTAGGTGATGCAGTAACACATATATACAGAATTAATCCAAAAACTAAAAAAAAAAAAAAAAAAAAAAAAGAAGGAAATAAAAAAGAAACAGTGTGCCTGGAATGGCCTTGATAGTGTTTATGCCTTCTGCTGGTGCGGGTGGGAACAGCTACTGGGGACTGGGCATGAGACTAAGTGCATCACTGGTCTGTTCCATAACAGCTCATTCCTCCTCATCAGCTCAGTAAAATTTGTGCCTCTCTCTCACATGATCTGAAGACCTTTACAAGGATTAACGTTGTGATGACTGTAATCTTGATGAAGAATACTTGTGCTGTTGCCGAGATAAGAAACTGAGGCAGCAAGCAAAGAAGAAATTAAATGTTTAATATCCTGTCTCATTTCCCACTGACTGCAGCAGGCGCTGCCTATGGCCAGCACCAATGAGAAAAGGGCAAAGAATGACAAAGAAACTAATTGGAAATCAGGGTCTATTTTCTGAGTCCTGTCCAAACTGCTTCTACTGTGACTAGAATTGGTAAAACTTCAGAGAAAAGCAGATAAAACACATAGTGTGTGTGATAAAAGAGGGGAGATTTCTCTGCCCTTTTCCTCACCACATATTTTAGCCCAGAAGAAAGGGAGGGCTAGATGCAGACCTCTGTGTTACCAAAACATCCTCTGAAGCAAGCCATGCTGCATTTTAGCTGCTAGGAGTATTTCCATCAGAGTCCTGTTATTAACCGCATACATAAGCTCATTTTTGTTCTGCTTACAGCTTTGGGCAAATGAACTGTGTGGTTTGGTGGAGCTGAGGAAAGCACGTACTTCAGGCAGTTCATTTCAGCCCCAGGAAAGCATTTTTGAGACACTTTTTGTGCATTACAGAAGAGCTTCCCAATTCTTCCCTGGTCCAGAATTGCTATAAGCATGGACAAAAGGGAGAAAAAACCTATTTCTTCTCCTCTACCCCCAGAATGATGCCAGAAGTTGACTATGAACCCTACTTCTTATGATTACACAATGACTATTATCTGGATTCAAAAATTCATAGATTTTCCCAGGTCAAGAGAGACTATTTCACCAGCTAGTTTGTTCTTTATCACTCCCATCCAGAATAACCCTGGTAGTTAGGGGACTATTCAGACTGAACTCCTCCCCAGCCTGCTCCAAATTCAAAGACCACAGCTCAGAGATACAGGAGCTCCAGAGCTGTTGGAAAGACTTCTGCAACTCAGTGCGATTAAAACATATCACCCACTCAGGCAGGCAGGGACTGAATCATTTCAAGCACTACCTCAGCAGCAGAACCCAGCTGCTCTTTATTCTGTTCCCCCAATATTTTTTAATTGAATCACTGTAAAGGTTTTCCCAGGCTCACTGAGCATTTTTTAGTTGTTCACCACATCCTGTGGCAACGAGTTCCACAGTTTATGTGGCTTTGGGTAAAGAAGCCACATCCCCTCAAAGACTTTTGTTTTCCAGTGAAGAATTCTGGCACATTTCTTGTTCCTTTCTTGCCATTTCATTCCATGGATCCTGTTTGTTGCCCTTTCTCTCTACCTTTTAAAAATTATTGTAGATATGTTTTACATGTATTCCGTTTACCTCTGGGACTATACTATTCCACTCTGTCCCCTCTGAGTCCTGACCTTCCAGACTCACCTTTCATTGCATCACACTTATTTCAAGCCGGATCCTGCTCCCCTCATTCCCAACAAAACCTTATCACCATAGTTAAAGGATGGAACATCAGCAGAGCTCTACCACCTTCTCACTGTTTGCTCAGTGTTGTTGAGATACTACTTAATCTGTTTTGAACGACACCCTGTTGCTGCCTGCTATCAAGAGGTGTACAAACATGGGATACTCCACACATGGTGCATTCACACTCTGAAGTATTTAGCAAAAAACCATGAGTATCTGTTCTCTCCAAAAGCACTTTTGCCCTATGTCTATTAGTGGAATGGAGCACTATTTGCTACAGCTGAGCCTGCCATTTAGGTTGAGTTATCAAACAGTTTTTGGAGAAGTTTCATTATGAAAGTCCCTGAAGAAGTAGTAACTGCCCATAAATTAAGCAGTCATATTTGCAGTGTGTTGATTCCTCCCAATTTCCACCTGCTGCAGACAACCTATTTTTCACTTGGGAGAAGTGAAAATTGCCCAGCATTTGGGTTTTGTTATTCATCTGCAGCACTAAAGCTTACTAATGATGGCAGGGAGTGGAGAAATACGATATTAACTTGTTTCCCTTCAAAGAAAGAGAAACATAAGAAATAACTCCCTTGCTTGTCAGAAACAGCTGAAAGAAGGAGGAAATCCCTCCTGGCTGGTGAGTAAACTTCTGTTTACTCAAGAGCAAGAAGAGGCATAAAACTGCCTCTTCCCCCCTTTGACTACTTCTGCATGCAAATTTCCATAGAACAATTCAATATATAATTTTTCTGAGGACTTATTTCTCCTCAGAGGGGCTGCAGGGTATAAAATAGGATCTTGAGTCTTTAGGGAGTCTGTAGAGGCTCAGGCATGTGTTCAAGTTACCGTGGCTTAAAAAAATCCTCCAAATGAGCTGAACTACAGTAACCTCTGTAAGCAAGGTAGCTCCACATTCTTCTGTTGCATGTGACACAAATGATCACATATAAAACTTGATTCTGGGACATGAAATATCTTTGTGATCTGTATTTCTACAGTATCTAGAACAATAATGTTGCAGATCCTACTCCAAGATGCCCATGTGGTTCAAAAAATAATAACGGTAATAGTAGGTTCTCTGCTCCTGTTCAGAGACCTCGTCTTCTGTACTGATATTTCTCCTGCCTAAAAGTACTGCATGGAAACAATGCACTTTGGAGTTAAAAGAGGAAGAACATCTTATGGGTTCCTACATTTTGCAATAATTCAACTCTCTTGCCTTTGTTTTGCCCCCTTGCTGTGTTCAGCATCTGTGAACACAGACATAAACTAAATGGTTCCCCAGAGCTCCTCTGGGTGAGGTCCAACACAAGCACGATGTCGATGCTGCAATTGCAACTACGGGTCATGAAAAGCAAGGCTGGCATTGTACTATGGAAAGATTCCAGCCCCAAATTTTCAGTGCTCTGATGATGCCCCTTTCTTTCCTCCTCTACCTCTCATGCCCAGATGTTATGTTCATTATTGTTTTATTCTTCACAGCACTGTTTTCCCTCCTTCTACTGCTAGGTAATGCGTATAATGCTTCAGAAGCAATGATTGCCTTGAGATTTTGTGTTTGTTTTTTTCCATGAGTTTTATGATGGCTTCTTCCTCTTAACTGCTTTAAATTCTTCAGGAGCCTTTATATAACAAGAAATAAGGAGCAAGTGCTGACCCCGTATGTCCACCCCTGTTCAACAATCATCTACAGCCTGAATGAAAAAGAGAATTTGAAGTAAATGAAATCTCAGCAGGACCCAAAATCTGACTCCTTTGCTCTGGAGACAGAATTAAAGTGATAAAGTGAAATAATGAAAGCCAAAGGCAAAAAAGAAAAGAGGGAGGGGAATGATTACTTCATACTCAGCTTCTTCAGACAGTGGAGCCAGGCTATTTCTCACATCAGTATTTCCAATCTCCCTTGTTTGAGTTTTTGTCCCTGTTCTGTTGTAGAACTGTTGGACCTGTTGGACCTAATTCCTGTTGGACCATCTTCTAGGTGTCAGCAGTCCTCAAGGGATTTCCTGCCTGACAAGAATTGATAAAGCTCACTGCTGATCCATGAGCACCTTTCTTCATTTTCATTTTTTCCCATCCAGACTCTGTTGACCTGTTCCCAACCCTGAGGCTAGGAAAAATTGGCACAGGAGTTACTCAGATGCTGAATGACTTTTTTCCTGGGTCACGTACACTTAGCATGGGATTCATCTAATCAAATGTTGATGTCTGCAAATGTATCTCCACTACAAATGAGCAAGTCACCTTGCTCATTTGTGGCTCTGGATATCTAATAAGTAGAGCTTGAGACATAATTCATTTAATTCTCAAAGTAGATCAGATGATGCCTTTTTTTCTCTATGGACATACATGGAAGTAAGGGTGAACATCTCGGCTGTGAATATTTACACTGCAGATGTCTACATTTTATCAGAAAACTCCTGCCTTTAACATTTGGCTCTGTTATACTGACTACACCATGCTAAACATCTGGATTACCCAAAAAAATCAGGACCATGATTTTTACCATGGGATGTTTTGATATTTAGGTGTCTTCTTCATATCGTCCACATACTTAACTGTAGTAGATCTGCTTATACTTGTGTGAGCAAGTTTTGCAACCAATGCAAAAGAGTCGGCCAACTGTACTCTGGGCTGCATCAGAAGCGTGACCAGAAGGTCGAGGGAGGGGATTCTGCCCCTCTGCTCTGCTCTGGTGAGACCTCACCTGGAGCCCTGCGTCCAGCTCTGGAGCCCTCAGCACAAGAAGGACATGGACCTGTTGGAGTGGGTCCAGAGGAGGGCTACTAAAGTGATCCAAGGGCTGGAGCACCTCTCTTATGAGGCCAGGCTGGGAGAGTTGGGGGTGTTCAGCCTGGAGAAAAGAAGGCTGTGGGGAGACCTAATTACGGCCATTCAGTACCTAAAGGGGGCCTATAGGAAAGACGGGGAAAATCTTTTTAGTAGGGACAGCTGTAACAGGACAAGGGGTAATGGTTTTAAACTAAACAAGGGTAGGTTTAGACTGGATATAAGGAAGAAATTCTTTACAATGAGGGGGGTGAAACCCTGGCAGGGGTTGCCCAGAGAGGGGGTGGAGGCCCCATCCCTGGGAACATTCCAGGCCAGGTTGGACGGGGCTGTGAGCAACCTGATCTGGTTAGCGGTGTCCCTGCTCCCTGCAGGGTGGTTGGACTAGATGACCTCTAGGGGTCCCTTCCAACCCAAAACATTCTATGATTCTATGATTCTATGATTGAGTGGTGACCTCAAAAGATGGGCAAGTGTTCAGTAGCCTGCACTTGCCACAGGCATGCACTGACAGAGAGAATCTCCCAGCTGTTTTCTGCTTCCTGCTGCAGTTGCATCTCCCCTAGTGGTAAATCCAAGGGCCTTTCACATTTGTCTGGCTTGATCGAGGATCTACTGACCAGTTGCATCTGATATTGTCCATAGGAGCACAAGATCACAGCCAGGAAATATGCCACTGAGAGAAATCCCATGCTGGAAATAGCCCTGCTAATGAAGTATAGAACATTTCTCCATCTGTGGATTGGCATGATAGACTTTTCCCAGCCTGTTACCTGTCTTGATTTCCACTGTTGGGGCTTGATATTCTGGACCTGTCCCCTGAATGAGGTGCTCTCTCAAATGGTTGAGTGATCTGCATATTTGGGCCTCTGATTTAATGTTTATCGTGCCTAAAATGGACTAATCTGGAATGAGCCAAGGGATGATAATAGTGAACACAGTGCAAGAATTTGAATAGAAATAGAAGTGATGAAGACTCGTTGGTGATTACGTGGTTCATGACTCACTGTCAAATTAATCTTTAACTTGTAGTCCTAGTTATCTGGCCCCATTCCTCCTGTCCTTCCTCTGAAAAATGTTGAAGGGCAGCAGCATTGCCAGGCAAGTCAAGAAATTCAAATGAAATAAATATTTGCCGGGATGTGATGCCTACAATGATCTTTGCTAAGAGGAATCCTATCAGCAAGTTACCCTGTAAATCAACAGGGAAGAAGCTGGTAAGGGTGCCAAGCGGGTGGGAGGTGGTAATTACAAGGTAATGGTGGTAATGCAAGGAGAGATAAAATCACAGTAGACTTTGAAAAAATGTTTCCATCTTCATATGGTGATGGAGCAGGGTTTTTTAGTTTTAGATTTTTATTGGGTGTTTCATCAGCCTCCTGTTCTTTCCGAACCTTTTAATTATCTGCTCTTATTTCCCTTGACACCACCGGGAAGACATTACTTCATTGTGTGCCTATGTATGTGAGCATGTGTCTCCTTCATTGATGCAGCTGTGCACAAGAACAATAGGACTAGGTCTGTTCTTCTCACACTCAGCTTTTAAAAGCTATTGAATTCCTAGATTTGGGAGGGTATAGCTAAGAATATGTCTCCACACCTAAATGTTTTCTACTTGGCTCTTATTTGAGCCAGGATACTGACTTGGATGGCTTTGATCTGCCTGAATGCATCTGTCTTAGGTCAAAGATGCTTTTTTGTGCTGATGGATTTATCCATGTGACACTGCATAAAGTGTCTTTTACTAACCTCATGTTGAGATGGTAGAAACAAGCAAGAATTTAAAGATAGAAGATAGGGATCATGTGATACCAGGGCTAGGATCCATGCTCCTTTCAGACAGCTATCCTGTAGAGGTCTCTGTCGGAACAAAACACCTGTGAAATCCCTGGTACCTGAGCTGTATACTTTAGTCTCTGTCCTAAGAGTCTTAACCTCAAATGCTACTAGTTCTTATTCATTGTTTAGTCTCCAGGGATGAATTTGCCTCTCTTGATTTTGGTAACTAACACCTCAGTTTTCTAGTCTAAAATAAGCCTAAGCAGCCACTGAAGAGCTGTGAGTCTTTCCTTAGAGCTATTCCATTCAAACTGGTATGGGTTCTTGACATTTGTGGGAAAAATTGTTCTCAGGAATGGCCTTTTTCTCTCTACTGACTCAAGAGGGAAGCTGGGGAGCAACTTAAGCTATAAGGACTCTCTAAGATAGTTAAAACTTAGGTGAGGTGATCATCAGCCTGGGAATGGTCGGTTAAGATGACTCAGAGAAAAGATGCAAAAATTGCTGTAATGGAGCAGAAATTTCTGTTATCTCCTTGGACAGCATGAACACGTTCTGCCGACACATTCAGCAGCATTTTGGTGGCTTAAATGAGGACTGCCTCCTTTGAAAGCCCTGCTAACAAATCAAAGTTTAGCCATCTCCTCAGCATTTGCTGCACTTCCATTCAGATGGGAAACGAAGGGAAGGAAAAGTACTGGAACTTAATGGCTACAGCTCTAAAAACACCACTAACTGCAAAGCATGTGTATGAGCTACTATTCCCATCCCATAGTATATTCATTGAAATAATTCCTGCCTGCTTCTTTCAAAGCTATTACTTTTGTAATCTCCGGAATTGACAGGAAGGTCTTCTTTAATAGCCGAGGAACATAAGTGAAAAGAAAATAAAAGGTGGAATGGAATTTGTCTGGACAACTGGGAAAGATACTGACTCGGATAAGATTATTTTCTGGGAGCAGGACTGAATAAAAGTATTTTCCTGCAAGCAGTTTAGTCATTGAAAAATGCAGCTTCAGGTTAATTTTTTTAAGAATTTAGGTCAAAAAATAATGACCATTAACAAATTTGGAAAATAAAAATGTATTGACCTTTCATGACAGAACAGCGCTTCAGAAGTATTGCTACTTAAATTTAATTAAGGTTAAAAAACAAAGAATATTAAAATTAAAAATAAAAAGCTAAAAATAAAATTTCTTACTGCCTTTCCAACTCCATATATCAGGTCAGCCAAAGAGAAGAAAAATCCCACTTAATTGAGCAGAATAGCAGGGGTTTTGGGGTTTTTTTGGGTTTTTTTGTTAACTGTTGAAACAAAATATCAATTATTTACACAGTTCCACTTTTGAGTGCTTTGTTTCTATGGTGACAGCTAGCTCATTAAACTACACCACCTCTCTTTTTTAATCCAGAATTAAATAGTACCAAGAAGCCCAGCCTTACCTTCCACTACATGGCCTACGTGATGTACCATGAAAAACCAATCCGAGTAAACAGGGGCAGCTTCTTTACAGTATATGCAGAAGCCATCAAGAAGCGAGGGTTTGCCCCAAATATTTATTCATTTTTGGGGGGAGGGGTTGCTTTTTTTTTTTGTTTTAAATGACCATTTTCAAATGCAAGGCATAGTAGCTGCATTTGCAATGGATTTTCCCTGTGGGACAGGGGGATTGTTTTAATTCATGTTGCCCCAAGCTGCAATTGTAAGCATTACATGTAATTGCAAGCGTGATATAGCAGGTCACTGCAGTTAAAAAATGAACTTTGAATAGCAGTAAAAATTCCGCGATGAAATGAGTGATGGTCTCTCCTGGGCTGCTGTGATCTGTTGGTATTTGCAGTCATGGACAGATGGAAGCTGTGACAATGTACAATCATTTAGCTTTTTAATGTCTATAGTACCGTGGCAGAAAAAAAATCCCCAAAAGACTATTAACGTCTCATCTGAATGATAACTGAATGACCACCTATGATTTCAGTATGATTTTCATCAGATCTCTCTGCACCTTTTCTTACACTGTGTGCTTGTGCTGTATCCCATCCGGCAGCTGCTGCAGTCTTCTGCCGAAGCAGATACATTTCAATGCTGAATTAAAGCGTGTCCTTGCATGCAAACTGTTTTCACAAAGGTCCTAAAAACATGTTATATTTCTGTAAAAATGAGTGAGTCGGGTGTCAGGCAGCTGGATATTCATTTAAAAGGTAATTCTGTGAAGATGGTCTAGTGTTCCTATTCCCATGGCATATTCTGTGGCTGTCTGTTGTATCTTCTGACTAAAGTGAGTCTTTATTGCTTCTTTAGATTGTTTGTCTCGGAAAAACAAAGCAGTAAGCGAGTGAATTCAATTCTTGTTGGAATCAATGGCACAGTTGACTGGTTTCTGGGATCTTTATTTCTAGTGGGGAATATGGATTAAGACAGCACTGACTGACTTTGAATTTCTCTGCACTGGCAGTGACTGCATTTCAGGGAAAACCTAAACGAACCCTAGACTTTGCATGCAAATTGCATTCTAGTGTCCAGTAAGTTCCTGAAGCAAGAGAATTAGGGAACTACTTTGGAGATTTTTAGGACCAGCTTCAGGCGCACATTAGCAGATGTCTCTAGGTGCCTTAGGTACCAAGACATTCCAACATGGTGCCTACAGAAGGTCTGTGTCTATCTGGACTGGCAACTTGATCCCCTGAAGCATCTCAAATTGCTCTAAAACCCTCTCTTTGTGAAAATAATTTAAATCCTTTCAGTGGAAATACCTGATGTAGCTACCTAAAAATTCCATGTTCAGTTTAAGTTAGTCACCCAAGCTCCCTACATAATCAGTGATGAAAAACAGAAGACTTCTGAGCGCAGGTCATTACCCACAGACATCTTCATTTTGTCACTGGAATTATTTTCAGGGCTTCAGTAAATGCATTGACTTCATGGGCTACTGTGGAAGCTGAGACACTGAGGAAAGGGGTTTATTGTACAGAGACAGATATCTAGTGCCCTCAAGATTCCTTGGGTATCTGAGACACCCACGCAGGGCTGGAGGATGTGGCACAGGCTTATTGTAGTGACAATATTCAAATAGAAGCAGGAGGTGAGGTAATAGCTCAAGCGGCCCTAGGGACATGCACTGAGGTAGCTGAAGCCCACCCCAGTTTGTATACAGACATATACATTCAGGTTTCTTAGTCTGAACCTAAAGGACTGACTGAATCACTATGGTGAAACACAGGAACAGATTGCCCAGAGGACTGTAGATAGCCTGTCCCTGGAAACATTCAAGGTCAGGTTGGCTGGGGCTTTGAGCACCCTGATCTAGTTGAAGATGTTCCTGCTTATTGCAGGGGGTTTGGACTAGATGACCTTTAAAGGTGCTTTTCAACCCAAACCATTCTGTGATTCTAAGAATCTCGATGGAAAGAGATAGGCTGAGAACTAGTCATGTTTCCTAAGAGAGTCCTCTAAAAAAATAAAGGAAGGTTTGTTTGCTGAAGGATGTTAATCAGCCTATGAAAAACACAGAGACATGTTTGGTTGTTTTCAGCAGAGAAACTACAGGATTACTGTACACACACACATCCACGGAGTTTGGTTGTATTAGTCAAATTACCCAAAGGCAAGGAAAGGACAGTACAACAATAATTTATGATCTCTGCTTCAGCTAATAAAAGCCTAGAAGGATGTAGAAGATACTGGTACATATGCTAATAGTTAATAAAGACAAAATGCAAACATTGTTCCTTTCTACAATTCCTCAGTTTTGGGTTTCTGTTGCTAATGAATTCATAAAGTATGGAAAGTTAATATAATAGGATCTACCAATACAGACTGAAAGTAAGATTCTTGCCTGTGTTAAGGGTATGTTTTATCAGCCTGGTATGATGAAGGATCTGTAATATACCTGCCGATTCCCACTCTACCCCACAACAGCTCGCATAGTCTGTGACACTGCTTTTTTTTCATCAGTTGACAGGGCTATGAAGTCATGAAATGCACAAAGCTTTCCCAAGAGAAGTGTGATCTGGGAACAGTGCTCCAACCTGGGACCTGCTGCAGAGAAGCATGACCAGACTCTCCCTTTTACTTACACATGGAGACTGTGGTCACGCAGTCTATCATTTGCATGAGATGACAATAAGAGTCATCAAGCATCATGCAGTGTCCTTCTGTTTCTGCCCTGTTTCTATTCAATCCTTCATTCAGTGTCTCATTAGAGGTAGATTTAACATGCTTAGCAGTGGCACAGCAGAAAGTGAACTGGTTGGACCTTATTTTCTGGGATATAATGGGATTTCTGTGAGCCTGCTATGAAGGCGGCGTTGTTTGAACTTCCTTGGTTATTCTTCTGTACCTTGATATGAAGTTGAGAACAATAGCAGGAGCTTTTTTGCAGAGAGACAGCATGGAGTTTTTCTCATGGAGCTTGAGATTTCTATGCCAAAGGTATTTTTGTCTCGGCTATTGTCCCAAAGCTGCCTTCACATTCAATGGGCAAAAGTTGGCTTTTTGGGGGAATGACTCATCAGACCTATTTCAAGTGCCTGCTTTCAGATGAGAGACATTGTTCTCTAGGATTGTCGATTTGTATCTGTTACTACAAAAATTTTGAGGGCTATTCAAATGTAGATGTTGGCAATTGGTCTGTTGAATCCTGCTCTGGTAAGCATATTTGCCAGTTACTGCTTGCTTTGTTAATGGGAATGGTTGCCTGTACTTAGACCACTAGTGGGAGAACAGTAAATATGATGGGAACAAGAAGGGATTAGAACCAACTCCAATGGCTTTCCATTAATAACTTCAATTGGAAGATTTCCCCTACACTGTTGAGAATCACTTCTTTTTCACCAGTGTATTGGCTTCTGGAGGAACATTCTGTCATAGCACATTTTGTACATTTAGAATCACTCCTTTTGGTATCAGCATGTGTTGTAGGATCACTGTAGTCATGGATCAAGTGCTGTTAGACCAAAGACTCAAGAGAGTCTTCGTAGCCTGTTCTTCACTGTAAAATGTTTTTTTCTGATGAGACTTCTCCAAGCAGTGATATTCTCACATAGGCCAATGACTAAAATTGCCCAGCTGACAATTTCATTTCTTGTTTCATCTTATTCTGAGCTACATTCACTACTTCTTAATATACCTTACAAACTTAAGCCAAGAACTTCATTACAGGAAACTGCCTACTCAATAATACATGGGATGGAATAAGTGTAATAATTTGGACTCCTGACAGATTGTGCATATTGATTTTTCCTCAGCAAAATAAAACTGCAGAACAGTAAGTTAAATCATCTTCAGACAGACGAGCAAGTTACAGTGCTATAACAAGTTATTAACTACTCTTTCTGCTGAGTGGTAGAAAAATGTTTGTATGTACTCCTCATGGCAAAGATGAGATAATTCAGTTTTACTTACCTTCAAAAGTAGAAGTGCAAAGTCACTTACATGTATAGTAACACCTTAAATACCAATGCCCTGAGTCCCTACTGTATATCTAAGCCCTATTTTTTCCACAAATTTCTATATATTTCTACTTCATTGGAAAATCAAGCTATGCCTTTTCTTTTGTTGCAAATTATGATGGATCAGATTTTGATTTCTTCTATAAGATACTGAAGAGATGTCGAAAGTGGAGACAGTCATAGAGTCATAGAATCATAGAATGTTTTGGGTTGGAAGGGACCTTTAGAAGATGTCATCTAGTCCAACCCCCCTGCAGGAGCAGGGACACCTTTAACAAGATCAGGTTGCTCAGAGCCCTGTCCAATCTGACCTTGAATGTTTGCAGGGATGGAGCCTCCACCACCTCTCTGGGCAACCCGTTCCAGTGTTTCACCACCCTCACTGTAAAGAATTTCTTCCTTATATCTAGTCCAAACCTACCCTGCTTCAGTTTAAAACCATTATCTCTTGTCCTGTCATGGGTAGTTTTGAGCTTCAAGACATGGAAATATCCAGACTGACCACCCAGCTTATAATATCTTTATAGCTACCACTAGCTTGTTTTGCAAAAAAATCAGTAAGAAATCACACTTTAAAGATGTTGACAGTTCTTAAACCTTTAACCAAACTAAGTGCCGTAAATGTACAACCAGTGGTGGGAGGGTTCTGAGGTCAGCACCAGGAACAGCTCTCGCTCTTCTCCAGGTGTAATTCTGCTGCCGTCAATCTGCAACCTCAACTCCCGCTGAATTCAACAGGCATTTTCAATGCGTCTTTCAGTAAAGAGAACTGTACTGGGCTCCTTATTTAGGGGAAAATGGCCTCCTTGGGGAACAGTTGTATCACTGGATGTTAAACATCTTATTTATTGGCTGAATCAGCTGGCTAGTCTCCCAAGACAGTTGATAGACACTGAGATTTACATTCAGGTTACATGTTAAACCACCTACATTAAGGTGTCTTAATATTCAAGATGAGTCCCACTCAAGCTGTATCCATAATTTCAAAGAGTTTAGCTGCCTATTTCAGTTCCCAGTCCTGGATTTCCCCTTTCCCCATAATTCACATAAACTATTTTATTTTATGTCTTTTTTTTTTTTTTTTTTTTTTTTTTTTTTTTTTTTTTTTTTTTTGTGGGAACTCCACCCAACCAGCTTTTCCAGGTAAGGCACATGTCTGAAGTTAGGTGGTGCCCTTTTCACCCTTCAAGTCTTGTGGACAAGCACCTGGACATGCTTTTCTTATTGATCCTTTTCCTCGCCTTTCTGCTTACCCTAAAAGCCATTTCAGACTTCCTGAATGACTGCCTTTCCATAGCAGCTCGCACTTTTGATAATCAAGCCATACATTTCATGCTCACACAGTTGCTAGAATTGATTGGTTTATTTCCTTTACAGAAAAACAGATCAAAGGAAGCACAGTGAAACAAAGCAACTAGAAATCACAACCAAAACAAAAGGCAAGCTTCAAATAATTATTGATTAATGAGTGAGGAAGAAGCTGCAGGTACCATAAATGAGTGATTAACCAGGACCTGTGTGAAAAAAAAATCACTGGAAATAGAAGTCAATGCACAATGAAATGCTTTAGGAGTGAAAAATAATTATTAGAGTGTGTAGCAAGAATATGCCCAAACCATGTGACAAGAGCAAAGCCAAACTGAAATAATGACCACAAACAATTAATTAAAACACACTGAAGGACTGTTGTATACATTTTGAGAACATGCCTCATCTTTGTTCCCAAGACATGAAAGTAGTTGAATCTGCTCCAGGTTTTTGGTCATGCAGCCAAATGGCTAATATAATTCTACCCCTTCTCTGCTAACCTGCAAACTACTTAAAACAGAGCCTATTGTTATCATAATTGAATAAGCTATAACAAAATTAAATATCGTACTCCCAGTCAGTAGAACTATTTCATAGTTGTCTTCACACAGGATATACCAGAGTCACTGATTTCTTTCCCATTATTCTTCTGGATAAAGAAAAGTTCAAATGGTATGATTCTAACAGCTGA
>NW_009260479.1:503761-504216 GCF_000687185.1 Egretta garzetta | reverse complement strand
TTTCTCCCCTGGGCTACAAATGGAGCATTTTTTGTGCACTTTCTGGTTTTTTCTTCTACATGTACCCTAAACAGTTAGTCTATGGACAGAGTAACCTATCTGAGGATATATGTAAATATATACCCGTACATTTACCTACATAAATAAATACCTATACCTATAAATAACTTCTACAGTTAACTGAGATTTAGAGCAGGGATTCATTTTCTATTGTTAAGTACTATGACATATTTTCACTCTCAGAATATCATGAAGAAATTTGTTGCCATCTTTATATGTGACACTGATGCTATCACAGTCCCTGCAAGTCAAAGATTACCAAATGATTGACACATAAAGAAGTTTTTGGACATTTATAACTCAAGCATGCAAAATTGTGCCTTGTAATGTACTTTTCTCATCCTTTGTCCGGGCAACAAGAATATTGCAGACAATGAGAACTCCCAAACCTCCTT
>NW_009260479.1:466759-503704 GCF_000687185.1 Egretta garzetta | reverse complement strand
TTTAGCCTTATTTTCTGTTTTTCCATAATTATTCCACTTTCCAATAAATACCACCAGTAGAAGAATATTGATTATATGCATGTAAATTTTCATAGTTAGTTATTACCTCAGATGGAGTGTAATTACCTGCCCACACATATTTGTGAGCAACACCACAGAACAATTTCTCTTCCTACTAGGTCTTTAACCTTTTCTAGTAAGAACAGAGGGAGAAGGAATAATATACTTAATTAGTTTTCATATTTTTTTTTTAATCCATCTCTAGATTCTCTAAAACAATTAGTCTCCAACTTATAGCACCTTTATACATGGAGAAAATATACACATGGAGAAAATATTTGACTTTGTTGGAATTAAATCCTTACTTACAGGAATAAGCAAAGGGAAAATGAGGATCTGCAGACACTTTTTTTTCCAAAATATGGTTAAACCCCACATTCTTCTCAAAATACCACTTCCTGCAATTACTACTGTAATGGTTTTAATGGAGGTAGTGACTAAACCAGCAGTGTTGGAGGTTTGATGCATATCTCTATATGCCTGGAAGTTGAAACCATAAATCATCAAGTAGTGATGGCAGCTTCAGCACTCTCTAATGACTGGTTCCAATTTCCTACTGTATCCCTCCAGTCTTTAAACAAAGACAGACAGATCCACTCCACTTTTCTCCAAGGGTCTGACCTAAAAGCAAGGAAAGGAGAATTACCTTGTCTCTAGTGATTCAGATTTGGCGTTACCACCATTGTAATTTTGGGCCTTCCTGTGTGCACTTCCTACAGTTTTCAGGGCATTTCCACCTAACTTGTTTCATGTATCTAAGACGTCAAAAATACCTCTGACCTCTTCCTATGTCTCTTTATGATGTTTATGGGGTTTGCTTTTTTGGATTTTACTATAGGTTGTTGGGAGATTTTGTATTTTGTAGTGTACACAATGTAGAGTTGTGAGCAGTGTGTACACATTTACTTTTTTCTGGATATTGCCAGGGGAATGATCATGATGGTTCTCCATGCTTCACTAACATCTCTATTGCCCTTCTTCATCATGCATTCTACCTCCATTTTCATCTATTAATACCCCTCACATTGCCTTTTCACCAACTTCAGATTGTAACCTGCCCAGATCAAGGCATATAGCTTTATATATCTTTACTTTTGACAGGAAGGCATCCAGTAGTTGGGAACTTACTAAAAAGTAATATCATTTACTTTAGACACTTTCATAGTGACCAAAATTTCCCAGATGCGTGCAAATCCTTGTGAGGCTGGATTACATTTATTTTCTGGTGTTATTTTTTCTACTCCTCAGCATTGTGGGCAGAATCAGAGAAGCTCATATGAAACAGGAGACAGGCTTTGTTGAACTCTGACATTGTTACTGAATCACACTTTTGCCTCAAGATTTGTTTTTCAGTTACTCCAAAAGCTTGAACAAAATGCAGCTTCTGTCTTCCTGTGCAGGAGTATGAACTGCAATGTGTTAACACGCCTCTTAACAGAGTACGAACTGGATTTTATAATGTATTTATTTCTTTGTTTCCTCCACTAGATCATAAGGTCCCATGGGTTCTAATAAGGAATTGTTTGACTCACCACTAGAACAATTTCCAGGAGAGATTATGGAATTTGCACACTGGAAGAAATTAAGTTATTTAATTCAGTCATTTCTCATTCTCAGAAGATTCGAAGGAGTAAACAAGGAATAAATGACTCTCAAGAGTATCCACATTGGCGTCACCGTGGTTACATCAGGAATGAATTTGGCCCAAGATCTGTTATAAGTAATCTTCAACTACAGAAGTGCCTTTTCCACTGAGATAACTCTATTTATAAACAATAGAAAAACAAGAAAGTGGGGAGGACAGGAGTCTGAATATGAAAGGACAGCTTGCTTCTGAGCTCTGTTACAACTCTTGCTCTGGAGAGTGTTTAGCTTTCAATGCCACCACTTCTTTTGTTTTGTTTTGTTTTGTTTTCCAGCTGTAAAAAAAGCAAAAAAAATCTCATTACCCCCAGAGCTACCATGAAACCTAAATAACAATAATTTGTAAATTCTTTTGAGGGAAGTTGATATATGTGTAACAGAATTTAATCTAAGTTCTGAAATTATCAGCCATATAGACTTGAGGTCAGTTGCTATTTTCAGTTGTTCAACGTCTGTCTGTTTAGTTTGGTCTACCAAACTAAACAGACAGACGTTGCACAACTGAAAATAGCAAGTCTTTATCCTTTAAGAAACAAGTCAAAATTCCTGACAAATTTAATTGACTAGGCAGCTGTTGACCTCAGGCTTTGCCTGAATAAGTTCTATTGAAAATCTTGTTCTACTACACTGGGATTTTTTAAAATTGAAATATAACCCCATGCCTAGAGACTGTTTCAAGGTTTGTGTCCCATCGTAGACCCACTTCAGTGTTGTGAGATGTTAGAAACTAACAAGTCAAAGGAATGTGTTATATTTTTTTTTTTTTTTCATGACAGAACAGATTTAAAGCCCTGAATTTATTACTGGGAAACCTCAATGCTCAAAAGACCTGCTACCAAACCTTCCTCTCAACTTCTTCCATGCAACCTAAGTCGTTCTTAATTTTCAAAGGAATGCAGACTCCAAAACAGCAAAAAGACATACTAAAAAAATTTCTACTTTCTCTGTATCCATGGTAACTAGTTACCGTAGTGATCTTTACAGATGTCTTCTTCACAGGCCCATAAATCTAATAATGGGCCAAATGTGACTACTCTCCATGGGTGGCAAAAGTAGTAACAAACTGTTCAGCTGCACAGCTTGGAAAGATTCCATACCTACAGCCCTATTGCTGTAAGGCACATTAATACTTGTGGGGAAAAAAATATACTATATATAATATTTTATATGTATATATGTATATAATATATATTTATTTCTATCCAGCTCCTCCATCACCACACCAATTATAGGCTTAGTTAATATTGTTAATTGAAACTATTCAAAAAGGTAGGACACAGCTGATAGTGCTCCACCCTGCCATCCTTAGTCAATCCCTTTTTATTGGGTAGGTTGCACCTGTGAATGGGAGGATCCATTTGGGCAGCATCTGACAGAGGTAGGCAAGCCTTTGTGGAAGAGGACATCTTTTGGGTTCTTACTCCATTGCTTTCTTCTCAAACTCTGTCTTAACTCTGCAAACTTCAGCCAGTATTTTTACTGTGCTCTTCCCAGAAATTACTTTGATCCCAGAGACTTAAGGATTAAGATTTGTAGCACTATGAAGTATGCAAAGCCTTTTGAGAATTAATGGAAGATAGGCTTGATACAGAAAATGCATGCATTTCTTCTTCTCCTAAGAAGGGAGGGAAATGAGTCAGAATGGTGCGGTGATGGGGTAGGACAATGACAGTTGTTTCAGCTGCCACCAGCAATAAAAAAAGTAAGGGGTACCAACTGCTGCCAGGCAAGGCTGGCTCCAGCAGTACCCCGTGATCTCACACAACCCATGTCCTGAGTGATGCCAGGTTATCTGCAGCTGGTGAGCTGGACACCGGCTCAGGTTCTGCATCTTGTAAGTGGCATTCTGTCCTCCAGCAGCGATGGAATAAAATCTCCCGATTTTTTGAGTAATTTCAGAGTCTCTCTGTCTCCATAACAGCAAAGTGGTGACTTTCTCATAGATGAATAACCAATCCTTTTAATTATATTTAAAGAAAGTTTTAATAAAAACCACCTCTATTTCCCAGATTATTGGTTTTTTTACTCTTCTGTATAAATAGACAAAGAAATGTTCCAAAGATTTTGCCAAACTGAAGTTTCCCTTTAAAACTCTCCAAAGCTCACCTAAGGCCAATTGGTTGGCAGCACTTAAAGGATTCTGGAGGTTTTCTTGGATGAGGTTTTCTTGGCAGGTGACAATGCAAGAACAGCAATAAGTGTGAGCTTAGAGTAAATATCCTGTCATTGTAAAGAATTAAACAGATTTAAAAGAAGAAAAAAGTTTTATAGCTCTCTAATTATAGATAAGAGCTCCTGTCATTTAAAAGTTGATCATTTCCATGTGCAAAATGTTTGAGGAAAAAAATAATTTAATATTAACCTTTCCTTTTGAGGCATTTCACATGAGACGTAGATAAGAACCTTTCACCCTCTTGAGGAGAGTTGTGCTAGTTGAATTTTTGCACGAATGAGAAGTTCTTCATTCTCTTTTCACCTCTGAGACAGATCACGGGCAAACAGTGACTTGTGTGTGTATTTATATCTACTTTTTTCCCCACCAAACCACTAGGAATAAAAGTAGCATTCTAATTTATAATTTGTGTGTCTCACTCCTAAGGTGGTCAGAAGGTGAACCAAAGTGCTTGAGTAATGCAGAACATCCAAACCCAGGGAAATTCTCTCTGTTAAACTCTAGTAAAAAAGACTGGCTCCCAGTTCTAAAATATACAATTTACGTTTGCCAAATGGAAAGGATATGCACTTAATCTGCTGAGACCTAAAGCCTGTTATCTTCAGTGCATCTTCTTCTACTGTTATGCTGTAGAATTTACCATTCCACTGAAAGAAAAAAAACATTGTTTCTGTTTCTTTCACTTTTATTTTTTCAATATAATCTAGGATTAACTTGGTAGATAAGAAGTGAAATATCTCAAATAATTTTTCCAATGTTCTCTTTCATAAAATAAACGGATATTTTTAATAGTTCTTTGAAAACAATGCTGCACCTAATATGTTTTAGATCTCTGAAAATGTCATCCCATAAAACAACTCACTTTACTGATAATGATGTACCAGGAGAAAATGCTATCATAGTTTATATAATTATCATTACATAAACAATGCATTCTAAATAGTTGTGATATAGTGTTGCATAACTTTATACTGGGGCAGCAGTTATCTAGAGAAAGGTAATGGAAAATATTAAGGCGGGCCAACTGCTGGTAAGTTTTACCACGGTTTATTGTTCTTCACATACAGCCCTAGCCAAGTCACTTGGACTATACATGTGGAACTCCTCTGCTCTAATTCCAGTTATTTTAAGCCTAAAATTATGTTTTCTCTTGGTGCTTTTTCTAATCATTGGAAAAAAATATGTGTCTTCAGGGGATAATTTATCTTATAAACCCTCTAGCAGTGCCCTCCAGAGGTGTCTGCTTTTCTTCACGCACAGTAAAAGAAATGTAGAAGAACTTAGCTCAGCTTTACATGCATAATGTTTATACAGTTAAGATGAATGAATACCATGTTAGACAAGGCAAGATGCATCTCAGTGCAACAGCAGTAAAGTTTGGATAAAGGAACAAATTCTTGGTGTATTAGCTCGTCCAGATGACATATGCTGAAAAAATAGACTGTGTTCAAATAATTCCAAAATCTATTGGGAGCAGAACTGAGAAGGAAAAAAAAACCTTTCCTTTTTCTTTGCTCACCTTTCCCTTGTACTCAGTCTTTCATGCCTGCTTTTTATATAAGACATTTTAAGGAAGGAATGACTTTTTTTCCTTGTGCATGATCAAGTATTCTCTTTTCCAACATAGAATATCTTCTTGTAGTGTTTGTTCTCCTCTTTGTGTTTCTTCTCCCCTTTTATAACTCTGGAATTTTAGTTGATTTTTTTCTACTCTCTTATGGTCTGGACTTTCAAAAGAGACTATTAAATCTGACAGCGTTAGAAGTTTGCTGCCTACCTTGAAACACCTACAGAACTACCATCTTGGTAATAGGACCTCCTATAAGATACCTGTATTTTTAAATGTTAATGAATTTTGAAAATCTAGGCCCCATATCCAAGCCTTGCTTAAGCCATTATTTGTTTCAATATTTACCTAGATTTATGAAAGATAGAGAGCACCTGCCTCATATTCTCCCTCTCTCTGAAAGGCTTTATATGTAGTATGCCCTTTAAAAGTTATTGTGCATCGCATAATTCAGTTCAATAAGCTGGCTTGTAACATTATGTTTCCCTTGGTATTACTCTCCTGAAGGCAATATGACCTTGAATGTGATATTTTAAACTAATAAATGAGGAGAGGAACTGAAAATCAAACTGAATACTGTAAGCCAAAAGGATGGATTTTCACCTCAAGCCTTTATTTTCATAGACGAAAAATACAGAATTATAACATTTATGTATTTTAATTTTTTCTTGTTTCCCCAAGGAAACAAATGCTATGCAAATTCTTGTGTATTCCCTTCTGTCTGTGTATGAATCCATAAATCCCTTGGCCCATTGTCCTGTCATGCCTTTTTTCACTCCCTGCCCCCCCCTCCCCCCAATAATTTTGAGTCCACTGAATAAAGTCTGCCACATTTGACAGAGGTGGACTAGTCTCAAAGCTACAAATTCCTCTATGTTTTGTGACAATGGAGTGCTGAGTACAAGAAAGATGTCCAAAAAATTACTTTCATTGAGAGAGGAACAGGTAGGACTTGCCCACTTAATTAAGAGGAGTGAACGAGTGAGCAGTGAATTAGTACACAGGGCCTTGCCTTACAAACCTCACATCTCTGCTTTTGTGCCTCCTCTTGCCAAAAAGTTAGCAGAGATGAGAAGGAGGCATTTTGCACTAGGGACAGGATAAGGACATTGGAGGTTGTTGTGGATACTGTTAAGAGGATTTAAATATAGTGTAAATGAGGGTATTGCAGCAGAGACACCAGGAGAAAATAGGACATAAATCTATAGAAAAAACCAACTTGTACATGGCCCTGGTGACATAGCGGCTCCGTGTTGGTGGAAGATAGCAGATCCTATTCTCAGTGGATTTAAAGTAAGGTCTGTGCCTTGAACGCGGTGAACTTCAGCTATGGGGTTGCCTAAAATCTGGTTTTATATCCAGCCACTATCAAAACTGGGACTCTCAGGACAGCCTTAGACAGAGAGAATAAGAAGATAAGGTACTAAACAATTTCAGAAGAGCTCTTTATACCTGCTATTCTGCCAGCATGACTTGCTTCAGGTTTTTTTATTTTTTTCTCTTGGTGCTTGTCCCAATATTTCAGGTAAGAAGGGAGCCTTTCAGCTGCCAGGAGTAGCAGGTTAGAAGAGAAAGTGTTTTTCTCCTGGAGGCTTAATTTGAAGCAAAGGACAGGAATAAGGCTTGTGTGAACCTCCGCGGAGAGAGGATGACTAGAATGGTTTCAGTGCTTGGTATAATTTTAAAATTGCATCAGAAGGTTCTGCAGTGATAAATACCCATAGTTTCCTCCTCGTTATGAAATTTGGTCTTTCTCTGAAAGTGCTCTTCTTTTTCGGTTGCTCCCAAGTCAGATCCATCTTTAGGTATATGAGGCACTCCCCTCAGCTTCCATAATATTGAATTTAAACTTAGGTGTTGTGGGCTTCATATGAAATTCATATAAAATCCATATTGCGGATTCAGCTGAAATCAGGACTGGGTTTTTTTGGAGTACATTTCACAAGAACAGTACAAGGTGGATCCTGCCACGGGGAGCTTGCAGTCTAAACATGAGTTTCATCTCGCTTTTACAGGAAGAAGCTTGAGACAGAGATGTAGGGATTGATCATGTGGCTTTTCATAAGCAGCCACTGCGGTTTGCCTGTCGTGTGAATTACTCAGGAGCTGCACAGCTATGCTGGCACCATTCATAGCCGGCAGTAACCTGCCGCAGCTGGAATCCTCTGCTCAAGATCAGAAAGTGGCTAAGGGAGGCTGCATAGCCACTGGTCAGCCCTCTGCCCAGAGGGTAGAGTTGATTCATGTCTTCTCCAAAAGACCCCATAGAGACTCTATGGCAAACACAAGCTTCAGCCTTTGAACAGGCAGCTGTCTAGGCTAAGCTAGTTCTTAGCCTCGTTCTACTGACTGTAGTCAGTGGAGAGATGGAAGTACACTTACAGTGTGATTCACCACCACCACCACCATAAAATGGGATTACCCCTAGTTGGAAAGTCTCTCTTCATGAACTACATGAACTACAGAGGAAACTTTGCTTAGCTGAATAGGGTAGAAGGGTAGGTCTTAGCCACCTGAAGTTAAACCAATCCTGAAATAAGAATGGTAACAATAATCCAATAGTTGACTGACTACTTTGTCTTACCTCAAAAGTAAGTGACAAGCAATGGGGGCTCCCAAAGGGTCATCTATCCCATCAGAGAGGACGTGGCAGCTGAATAAGATGAAGCACTCTTCTGCCCATGCTATAAACAGGGCATAAGTAATTACCCAAGATCACATGCCAAGCTTTACATCACTTACTGAGATGAATCTCATGAAGTTTACTAAAAATGAATTTCAGTATGCGGGTTGCAGTGTAGATGTGGGAAGGGAAGGCAGAGTTTGTGTTTTCTACAAGGTTCCCTGTTTTCAAGACCATCCATTAACAAGACCATCACTTTTCACTCTGCTCCATATGAAAACTTATTCTTTAAAACTCTCTGTTGTTATTACTGATTTCTAACATGCTAAGAACCAGGAATGTTTGCCCACTTGAAGCTGCGCCTTGCTGCTTGCAGTGTCTGAGCTACCTCTTTCAAAGCTAGCTCGGGCACCCCAACATCACACGGCACATCACACGGCAGTGGAGACATACCGTCAGTGCTAGAGGAGATCCCCACTGTGCAGTTCCACACTCAAGTCACATTGATTTCCGTGGGCAGATTTCACCCAGTGGGAGTTGCTGGCTGTATCATGGTTTACAAATGTAAGGGGATTATGCACACTGGCCTTTATTAGATTTATTATTTTTTGTCATTCTTTTCTTTGCTTTTATATGTTGTTTGTTTCAAATATGTTTTTCTAAGCAGGATCAGACAATATTCTCTTTGATTATGAATTCTTTCCCATCTCCATCACTCACCTATTTTAGTAACTTGGGCACATTACTTACCTCTCTGCTTCTGTATCCCTGTCTTCCAATGTCAGCGCATCAGTGTTTTATAGCACAATGAACTTATAATGTCTTTTTAAATAGGGCTATTTTTTAGCTCTGCATGGTATTACTACAAAAGCAGCCACTTGGTATAACTGAATTTGAAAGACAGTGCTATGAAATATTTATTCCATGTCTATACCTTCTTGGCTGCAGTATGAGGATTGCCTTGCATTTCTTTAGGTTGGTTTGCAGTGTCTATTGCCATCCCAGTGTTCGGAAGACAATTGATGTTGAAGTAATAATAACAAATTTCCCTATTCCTTTAAAACTCATTTATTTTAAGTGAGCAAGGCTCGCATTCTCGGATCTCATTAGCTGCTCTGGTTGTCTCTAACACCTCTTGTAAGCAAATGTCTCATTACCATGGATATTTACATATCCTTTACTTTTGTACAGAGTGCCATACATCAGTGAACTATAAACCTATTACTACATGTCTGCAGATTTACATGGTAAATACAGTTCCTACTGCGTGGACAGGCACTAGTTATCACAGACAATAAATCTAATAGCACTCAATGTGATCTTGATTTCCATCTTTAGTATGCTGATTGTATCAAAAAACTTTTCAAACCCTAGACTTGGAGCCTTTTGGAGATGTTCTAGTGAATCACAGTATTCACACAATGAGATCCCCATCTGGCAAAGTAAACAACTTGGGGTAGGAGTGGAAGAAAGAAGAGAGAGAAATGTAAAGGTTTCCTTTTTTACAGCTTCTGCTGGAAATGAATTAGTGAGCATTTTTGCAGTAATATTGTATTCTGCTGCGTCTGGCAAAGCCGAAGGATTTTTAGCTAATAGGATCAGGATTTTGCATGCTTATTTATTTACGTGATGTGATCTGATGCTGCATCCTTTAATTTGAAAGAATGATTACCAAGTGCTTATCATATGCCATATAACATCCTAACAGTGTTATTTGAGACTAACATAATTCTTCAAACACTATATCACTCAGAACTGCCCTACCCACCATGTATGGTAGTATCTGGCTTATATTTTGTGAAAAAACACAGGGCTTGATTCCTTGCCTCTGAAGCTGATGATAAAAATAAACCAAGTCCAGCCCTGTGACCATACATTCTCCACTGATGGAAATCTGCTACTATCACCAAGGCTGATAAAGCTCACGCTGTTTTTACAAGTTGATCACCCAAAGCTCATTATATTTTACTTGGTCCAGGCTGAAAGTGTGACAGTTTGAAGCATTATCTACTTTTACTGAAGATCTTATTTTTCCTGGTACATAGTCAAAGAGAGAGTATATCAACAGAAAACCACTTAGAAAATTGTGGAGCTTGTGGCTTTGAACAGTTGATAAGATTATGTGCTCAATCTCAACTTCAAATGTAAATGAGTATTGGAGATATCTAGTTTTCATTTTTCTTTCTTTTCCTTGCTGAGGTAGAAGATGATTCCCATTTGAGATTCCTTCACTAAGTCTTTTTTTTTTTTTTAAACATTTGTATGAAATTTGAGAGATTGCTCTGAGTTTTTCTGTACACTGAGTAGGTCTTTTAGCTTTATGAACTAGTAAGATGGTGGTTTACAGAATTACAGGAGGGCTTATGCTTCTTGTGAGCCAGTCATAGTTTGCCATGTCTCTGACACAGTGATCAGAAAGAAGCAGGAGCTGGGTTCCTTTGCTGTATTTACAATAGCACGAGACCTGAATACTTCCTATATCCTAAGAGAACACAGCTCCCGTCCATAATCCCATCATCTCCTCTTTCTTCATGCATGTAACAGAAGTTTGGTTCTTTACCACACAGTTCTTTAGTTCAAACCTTGTTACCTGAAGCCTGAACTCTTAACAATTATTAAAGGCCTGGTGTCTTTAGCTTATCCAATAAATCATTAGAGGTCAAAATAATACTTTTGACATTGTGAGTTTATATTCTGTAGGGCAAAAATTGCAGTAAAGGTAGTGAATGATACTATGATGGTTCTTTACTAATGGAGGAGATTTCTGCTTCCAATATTTTTTTAAGAAAATGAACCACATGAAAGAGGTGAGCTTCCCCCACATATGCACAAAACTCATTGTAGGATGAAGCAGAATCTGGTTTTCAGTTTCCAGTCATCTCCCTGGATCAAATTCCAAAATGTGCCAGTACCCAACCTTTGACAAGGATTAGAGCCAACAAAAATGTGTACAATATAAATCAAAGATGCGTAAAGATTAACTTGGCAATACTGAAAGATAGCTAATTTATACTAAAAGATAGCTGCATGGCAGTAGATTTAATGTTCAAGGGAAAATTTGTTACTAGTATATATTGGAGTGATTCAACTGGGACTAAGAAAAGTTTTCTTCTAGGGTAGTCTGGTCATTATTGGGCCATGCAACTACATGTTTTATGCTATTCCTATGAATGAAAATTATTTTATTCCAGGAAAAGCATATTAGAAAATGATACTGTTTATTATTCTAAACAAGCTCATTTTTATGGATAAGAGAGAACCAACTATAACGTGCAATAACAGCGTGAAGAAAGGAATGGATTTCCACTACTAATGTATTTTATCCCTCCTTCTCTTCTATAGGTTGTCCAGGAATGTGGGACAATATTACATGCTGGAAACCTGCAAGTGTGGGTGAAATTGTCTTTGTCAAGTGTCCTGCACTGTTCAGATTTATCATCTCTGAAGATGGTAAAGTATTTTCTCTTTGTTCTTTGCCTCTGTCTGGTAAAGCTGCATGGCCAGCATGAGTGTAAAACCTCACTTAGATACTCGGTAAAAAGGGAAATCAAAAACTCTACAGAGGGCTGAATTTGGACTTCAGTTTAAGAAAATACTACAGAAAACCAGGATGTTTGTGTGTAGATATGTGCATGTGTGTGTGTGCAGGAATGGGAGGGAATGTGTGAAAAAAAGCCTTCACAGATTATACAACACGAAAACATCACCAAGTCCAATTGCTATAACAGATGTTTTGCCATTGGGTCTTCACTGAGATCAATGAGACCTGAAACCATGTTTGGGTCTTGGATAACTTGGATTCAATTCAAACCTATCTTAGAACCTAACTAAAACTCAGATCTGGGTTCTGCTCACGCCTAAGGAGAACATTGGTTGTCTGGTATCTATGTGAGGTGCTCTCGTGTTGGTAGTCCAGGGAAGAGTCAGTGGGAACTAAAGATTTCTGGAGAGAAGCAGAAGCTCCATCACACCCTTTTGTGGTCTGTAGATATGAGATGTCACCATCCTACTGCCCTTGCATCTGACACCAGCAACCAAGCAAGCAAAAGATCAGAAACCTGCCTGCACAGGGTTTGGTCAAATGGACAGTTTCTGATTCCAGCATGCATTGCTGCCCAGAAGAGTTGTCCTTTGTCTTGCAAAGCATATGAAGATGGTCAGCTAGGCTGGTGCATTTTCTCTTTTCTCTCTTTCCCCTACCACTTTATCTTGGACCAAAAGTCCCATGCATTCATCACGCTTCATAACCAAACCCTATTAGACCCCAGCTTTAATCCTTATACAACCCAGCCACTGCTTCCAAATGAGTTGCTATTAAAAGGAGAGCCTACTTTAGTAGTGGTAATACTAGCTACTAGACCTAGTTATTAATACTACCTAGTGCTTTTTAATGGGAAGAGTCTCTGTGCAAGCTACTGTTTGCATGATACAAAAAAAATCTTGTCCATTCTTGATTTTTTTACCTTTGAAATGCATGAAAAATTGCCAGGTAAAAACAAGAGTGTGCAGACAGGAGGAAATAACTATTAAGTTGTTCACAGCAGATACATGGTATGACTAGATGTTCTCTTTAAATTCTTTTTTTTTTTTTTTTTCCCCCCCCCAAGATTCCATGAGATTATCTTCCCGAGTGAATAACTGGGAGGCTAAGTCTTCCCTTCAGAGTTAACTAACAACAAGCCTTTTCTGATAATTAACACAGTTTTGTCAACCTCCTCCTAGTACCCCTCTAGGCTATTGCAGATCACTTAATTAGCACTGTCCATTGAGGAACAAGCTCATCATTTTCCCCCAGGATCCTTTTTCCCAAAGATTATTTTACCAATGAATTATTCATTTACACTCTTGAGTGCAAAATCCACCTTCTCTGCATTGCCACACACAGCACATAGTTTGTGGGAGGCAGTAAGTGTTTCATATACAACTCCAGGCATGCAGAAATACCTTTAAATATATCCATCTGAACTCATCCAGACATTGAAGCAAGTGCCAGTGGTCTTGTGAAATGCAGAAGAATTTAAGGGTGATCATTACCTAGGCTAAATTTATGTATATGAAACTCAAGCGTTTCTTCATACAAGTCCTCTAGACTCCATCTGTAGTCAGTGGAGAAAGAGAGAGACCCAGAGAAGGGAATTTATGTAATTCCAAGAGACATGAGGTGAATCATGCCTTGGAGACACCTCTTTATCCAGCAAGTGCTAAGGGCAATTCACTTAAACTAGGCACCTAATTTTTGAATGGGGAAAGAGAAGTCCCTCTTTAAATTATCAGGTATGAAAATATAATTATGAATGTAATTCTATGTGCTTTAATTATAGCCAGTATAATTAAACATGATCTTTACTACTGTAATATTGGTTCAGTATTAACTCAGTGGGCACAATGGCATTTATCGAGCCATCCATGTTTAGTGATCATAGAAAAAACAACACATCAGCATCCACCATTGGCAAAGAATTATTCTTCCCTCTTTCCATTTTCTTTGGGGTTTTTGTTTTAGGTTTTTTGTTTGGTGGGGTTTTGGTTGTTTTTTTTTTTAGTTCTCCATGACTTCGTAATAAATTTTTGTTGACTGCATGTCATTCAGCCTGATTATCAAATCAATTCTGGTCACCCTTTACACAGGATATACACTCAACCAAAAGTTTTTGCTATCCAGTTATCAGTGATGCTTGCAGCCTGCAGGCAAAATACTTTTATGTTATTTATTGTGCATCGGCAGATGGCTGATATATTGTTATCTTCTGATAGAACTTCAAGTCTGCTGCTCATACAGCGCCTGTCCAAATTTCCATTAGAACCCCTCCTTTTTGGTGGCTTGTAATCTACACCCCCTACATACCCTCAAGCTACAGTGTGCTAACACATGGTAACATAACATCACACTTTTTTTCCTCTCTCCCTGCCTCTTTTGGGCTCAGAGATATAGCTAGTTTAATGCTATGGAGAGTGGTGCCGTGTACATCTCCAGCACATGGGAAATGTCCCCCACTGCCAACCTGTCTACACACCTCTGCCATGGACTTTTTAGCTATTCTTTATTTCAAGGGATGTTTGTGATGCTTCTGTTAATATCCCACACAAATATGGTGCTTTTTCACTTTCACTGATGAAATTTCTTTTCTGTGGTGCTACCACTTCTGAAGTAATTAAGGCTAGGAAGGTTCTTGAGAAATCATCTAACCCATCTTCCTCCTCAAAGACAAGATTAGCTCAATACAATCTATTCCAGCACTTAATTAACCGGTTACCTGTTAATGGGAAAGACTATTTTTTTTTCTAAATAAAAAGTAAAATACATTGTAGAAAAACAATATATATATATAAAATGAAAATCTCTGCTATAACTAGAGCTATATAAAAAAAAAGTACTGAAATAATATTTTTAAATTATTTTCCTAGGATTTTCAGACCTGTTCACATACTGTCCTTCACGTTTGACCTGTAGCAAGGTGATTATATGGCTCTAGGGGAGGAGTAGTCAGTCCAGTGTAAACGTATCTCCTGCTTTCTTTATCTCCTTACAGGATCACTAACAAAAGTGATTTTTGGACATCTGCTCAGTAGGAACAAAACCAAGATTCATAATTCATTAGATAAACAAATAAACATTTAATCTGGAGTAGTTTGAAATCTCTACAGATCTGTCTGGATTTGCACCAGTGACCCCAAGGTGGAAATATCTACATCCAGAATCACTCTCCTGGGTGAATCAGCATGAGTTTTCACTATCATTGCTGCTAATTTTAATTAGTCAAGTATATTTGTTTCAATGAGGGCTTAATGAAAAAAGTCACCTTTTATGATGGTTCCTTAAATAAAGGGTTATTCGATAACTAAAATGTTTGTAAGACATGACTAATCACATTTTATAGATTGTTACAGTATCCACTGGCTGCCATTATGTTTTTAGAACATGTAACTAGGTTGGCACTGACGCTAATATTTATTAATAGCATATTCCTTCTTAATACAACAAAATTTTTGTATGACCATAAATCGCTTTTATAAACAGTAGCAATAACTTTAAATTATATTTTTAAAAAGTTTGTCCTATGAAGCTCTGAAGCACCTGTAGGTACAGCTGCTTGTGTAACAGCAGGCAAACCATATGATGTGTTAATCTTAAGGAGGGGGTAGGAGTTATCTCACTTGGCTTTGGTTATCTAAAAGTTATATGTGCAAATCTGAACTGATCACATGGATTTCTGGTTCAGTAAACGGAAAGCAATGGGCAGCTGTAGAAGCTGTTTCCTGTGACCTATCTGAAATGCTTATCTTGAGATGAATGAAGTCACTGGAGGGGGCTGCTTGTTTTATGAATTTCAGAAAGGAGCTTGGCTGCCTTGACTTGGATGTCTGATTTCCATATGCAGTAGATTGGAAAAAAAAAAAAAAAACCAAACAAAAAACCCACAATATAAAAATTAACCAACTAAACTGTCATCTGGAGAGATGCTTTGTTGAAAAATTATCTATGGATTTAGCTAAAAATACCAGCTGTTTCTGTTTTTAATTTGAAAATATACTCTGCTCTAACCTTCACTGCAACTGAACTGAGCCACAACATTTGCACTGCTGTCAGTGTCGTACAGAAAGGCTAACGATAAATCCCATGCTGTGTGGTTGGTGACCCTTCCTTGTAAAATTTCATGTCGCCTCTCTGCTCCTCCAAAATCACCAGAATTTTTCATTTCCTTTCAGATGCAGACTATGAACAAAAAGATTGTTCTCAAAATCTCTCCACGTGAAAAAAAATGTATTAGCTCCCGAGTCTTTTCTAATCTAGTAGGTTATGGTTTTACAGTGGCTTTCCTTCTAGAAGGTTCTTAAATATGAATTTCTTTTCCTCTTCAACATTTAGTTCTTTGATTGATATCAGTCAATTCATAATTTTTTCACCCAGAGCTATAACTTCCATGATCTCGCTGTTTTATATTGTGCTTTCTCCAGTGCCTTCCCAGTACTGACTCCAGAGACACCCACACTAGAACAGGGTATATTTAAAGCATTCTAAGTTATCTTTGCAAGGGAAGAAAAGAACAAAAGCATGTCAAGCTGTGCTGTTGCATTTCAGTATGACATGGCAAGACCTAGAGATGACCCCAACATACTGATTTGCACTCCCAGCTGGAAAATTTTCTCTGTTTTGTTCTTTTTCCCTATTTTGTTCCAGACAGAGGTGATACTGCCTGGTAGTGGAAATCTACAGAAGCCAAGCCTGTGCTTTCTTTTCTTTGCCCTGCACAGCTGAGATATTCTGGAACTTATAAAGCCACATTACTCAAACAGACCATTGAAAGAAACTCAATAGCCAGATCAGAAATGAGCATATTTTTAGATCTTTGATTTGCAGGAAAAACTAATACAAATTACAATAGGCGGTTTCTGAGCATTGCCATATGTTCCACATTGAGAAAATTCTTTCATTCACAAATCCAGATAATAAATATTATTAGCTCTTACTGAATCTTCCAGCAATTAGGAGTATTTATATAGTGCTCAGTCTAGGATGCTACCTGCTATAGCGAGAAGAGAATTACTACAAAGCATGGCTTAGAAAGTGTGCATAAATGCAATGAAGTTGCAACAAGAAGACAAGTAGTCTGAGGGCAATCAGGAAAGACTTCAGGGCCTTGAGATGACTAGTTCAGGGATCAGAAGCATAAGCAGTGGTCTCCTCTACCCTCCCAGTGGCAGGGAATGATGAGGGAAGACACAGAAAGAGCCAGCAGTCAATACCTGGCTCCGAGCCTGGCATCACCAGCACAATTTGGGGGTTTTTTAATCATGGGTCGGTCTACATGACAGCAGGCCTACTGGCAACAGATAGGGTACACCTGTCTCAAAGGGGGTAAAAGATCTTTGCACAGGAGTTAGCAGTGCTCCTTGAAAGAGCTTTAAACTATATTTGAAGGGGGAAAGGGATAAAACCAGGCTTGCTAGAGATAAGCCTGGGCGTGGCACACCATTGTTTGAGGGACAGTGTGCTAGTGAGGTCCTTTAGTCTGCCATTTCAGTGGAGGTAGGGAATGGAGATCCATGCAGCAGCAAAGACGCAAGGATTATGGATGTGTTAGAAACCACACAAGCACTTGAGAATGGTCATGTAGGAATTAGGGCCTCTCCTCCCAAAGAGGTGGCAGGATCAATAGCCCAGCTGAAGTGCATCTACACCAATGCACATGGCACGGTCAACAAAGAGGAAGAGCTGGAAGCCATTGAGCAGCAGGAAAACTATGACACAGTTGCCATCACCAACCTTATCACTCTCTACAACTACCTGAAAGGAGGGTGTAGCAAGGTGGATGTTGGTCTCTTCTCCCAGGTGACAAGTGATAGGTTGAGAGGAAAGAGCGTCAAGTTGCACCAAATGATGGTTAGATTGGATATTAGGAAAAATTTCTTCACCTCAAGGGTTGTCAAGCATTGGAACAGGCTGCTCAGGGAAGTGGCTGAGTCCCCGTCCCTGGAGGTATTTAAAAGATGTGTAGATGTGGTGCTTAACAACCTGGTTTGGTGCTGAACTTGGCAGTGTTAGGTTAACGGTTGGACCTGATGGTCTGAAAGGTTTTTTTCCAACCTAAACAATTCTATGATTCTATAACTTTTACCAATGACATAAAACACATCCTGTGTTGATACCAGGGTTAAGGCGTCCTAATTAAAATTGTGTAGTATAAAATATGTATCCAGGTATCACAAAGTTTAAGAGGGGATTATATCATAAGCTCACATTTTTGAACAAAAATGTTTGGCATGCTGTAACTCTGGAAGTTATATGACTTCAGTGCTCAGCCAACAAGCTTTATTGTCCCTGAGAACAAGAAATCGAAAATAGTCTATTACTGATCCCATTAAAAACACTAGGAGACACTTGGTACTTTGTCATAAGAACAACAAGCCTCATATATTCTGCACTAGAGATATCATGGGTGGACAACGGGATTTATGAATGCAGGGTTAATTGGATTTGGGAAGCCATCTGCGGCTTTTTTCTCCTTTCTGAGTTTAGATGTTATCCCTAATCAAACAGAATAAGATGACAGGAGAATATTTAATGAGAGGGGAAGTGATACTACATGTGGAAAGCCCTTCTGTGTCATTTCTGGGAAAATAGTCCTGGTAAAGTCTTCAAATACTGACTACTACATCCCACTGTAAAAATGGTACGTAACTCCCAAACTGTATGAAAAGACAATCATAGAATCATGTAATTTTTTAGGTTGGGAAAGACCTTTAAGGTCATCAAGCCCAACCGTTCCCCTAACCCTGCCATCTCACCACTAAACCCTGTCCCTAGGCACTTCATCTGCCCTGCTTTTAAATACCTCCAGGGATGGGGACTCAGCCACTTCCCTGGGCAGCCCATTCCAAGGCTTGACAACCCTTTCAGTGAAAAAAATTTTCCTAACGTCAAGCCTAAACCTGTCCTGGCAAAACTTGAGGCCATTTCTCCTCATCCTATCACCCATTACCAGGGAGAAGAGACCAACACCCACCTCACCATACCTTCCTTTCTGGAAATTGTCATTGTCTTCCCAAGGTGAAAGCTGTTGAAAATATTTGCAAGTTACAGTTTCTATTAGTTTAGGTTATGTGTTGATATTTTTTTTATATAGACAGAAAGAAAAGGTGACTGTTAAAGACCAGGGGGCTTCTAAAGAACAAAACGTATATGGAAGATTGTGCACTTATTTTCTATTGAAGTAGAAGATGCAGGTTTTCATTGCTACTAGCTGAAATGAAGGTTAGCATTGCAGCAGACTGAAATTGGAAATTACATTTGCCTGTCAAATAGGCAAGGCAAAAGTTCAATGCAAAGGGCATACCTGAGTTTCACCCTTCGCTTTATATAAGATCCTATCTAGCATTCAGAAGCAAGTTCAATGCAAAGATATCTGGTTTTTATATATATACACCAGCTAAAGGCTTTGGACAGCTTTCAAAGCTATCTGCAGATTGCATATGTGTTATTGTTGCTTAGTGTTCATCAAGTCCCAGAAAGAATTGTGACATAAGGAATGGGTACAAGAAACCTACCAAGTCTTGGTGTTAAAAATAATAAGTCTTGCCAATAATCAAGATAATAGTGCTTACTAGATAAGTCCTTTCCTGCTGGTTTTCATCCCTAGGCTTCCCACAGGCAGTAAAGCCATGAGATTGCTTAGCTTTTCCAAAGCGAGGAGGACAAGCTATAATTAAGCATGCCTCCTTGGTCACAGCATCACAAAGTCTATCTGCAATGCAGAGGGAAATGGAAGGAAAATATTGCCACCAAAGAATAGTATCTGTGTGTACATTTCCAGTTAAGTAGTTAAGGTCTCATAGATGCTTTTTGCAGGAAAAAGACATTTTATGGCCTTTCCCAACATATTATAGGGACATAAGACTGTGCCTCTGATTCTCAAACATAAAACATGACAAATTGCATTTCAGCTAAAGATCAAGTCCTTGGCCATTTACAAGATGGCATCCTGCAGTGGCTAGGAGAAAACCGTAATGTAGCTCAAGATCCTTATCAATATGATCTGAAAGCTGTTTTGTCCTTGGAAAACAAAACAAAACAAAACAAAAAATACTCTGGGAAGCACGCAAGAATGGAACATGCCGAGAGCTGCTGAGTAGATTGGAGAACACTTGGACAGCAAAATGTAATACATTGAAGTATCACTGTAGGTGCAACATGGGCAGATACTTCAACCTTTACTAGCAGTCTTTGCTCTATTCTTGTTTCTCCTCTTGACCTAAATAACTGAGAAAGGACTTCCAGCTGACTGCAAGACTTTAGGTGTGGTGGGCACACATTCATTCTTGCCTTTAACAAGTGATTTAATATGTTTTCTTTCTCTGGGACTTATTTAATAACTGATAACCTCCATTGGACAACGTTTCTTATTTTCTGTGTTTCTTTTTTGAAAACCATTTGCTTTTCTCTGGAATATGACCCCTCCCACCTTTGGAGCTAGGAAACCCTTCAATAGTATTTGAGTCGATCTTGCACTCTGATGGATGCTCCTGTGACAGCCAGCCTCATAGGAAGGGTACACACAATACCTAGATGATGCCTAGCAGTTGCTATGGTGACCTCAGTCCACTGCTAGCTTCATAGCCTTTGCTAGGAAAGAGGAAGAAAAGAAGAAAGTCATCATTTCCTTTACATATTATTGATCATATCTGTATATCAGTCCTGCCTCAGACAGTCCTATGTACTGTGGCCTTTATGTTGTCCATATGGGACCTCACTGGTATTCTCCCGTGATGCCCAGGCATGATCCACTGGGTCTTCTTGTCTCTATGTCATGAAACTGTGCCCTGAAATTAGTATGGGGTATAGAAAGAGTGGACAGGTACACCAGTTCCATCACTGCATTCACTGCAATGTTTTGCACAAACCACGGGGTGACAAAGGAGTTGCAGAAGCTAGCTCACCTCATCCTGTGGTAGATGTGTAAATCAAATCACCCTCTGGAAGTGCCAGTCTCTTTGCCCTTTATGGGAGGAGACTTAAAAAACAGATGAACTTATCTTCAGGTGGGTAAATTGGATGGGAAGAATTTTCCCCACAGGATCAGTTCCTCAGATGTCCTTAGGCACCAGTTCTTACTCAAACATGGAAATATGAACCAGGCTTCCTAATCTTGCCCTTAATTTTCCTCTGCCTCAGTTTTCTTGTTTTCTACATACAATGCACCATACCACTTAGTTGTGTACTGTCTTTGTGTGACAACTATGTTCACAAATCCCTTGGACAAGGCAAATGGCAATCTACAGTAAATGCCAAGTAACTAATGACTTTTAATCTGTAATTTAAAGTATTTTTTATGGGGCATGAAGCTTGGGAGACTAAACCCCCCAGAAATAGTGGAGGAAAGCACTTAGCATAAGGAAAGGTGTGCGAAGCTGTAAGGTCATGTACTCTGTGCCCGGCTGCCGCTTTCTACAGATCCTGTTAATGAGATTGTAAAGATCTCGCAGCTGATTCTGGATCACTTCCCCCCCCCCCCCCCCCAAAAAAAAAAAAAAAAAAAAAAAGAGCCATGATGAAAGAACCGGGGTGGTTGGATAACGTGCATGTGGGTTCATGTGTGCCCAGGTACAGGACGGGGCAGAGGGCGTTAGAAGCAGTGGACAGAGTGTGCAAGCGGTATCTGTGTGGGGAGCTGAGGAAGCCCCAGAAAAGCTGCTAAGTCGCCTGCTGTTCCCGACTGCGGCTTTGCCAGCCGGCTGAACAGATTGCTGGTGCATAAGAGCAGCATGCAGCAAGAGGGAAAGGGAGCGAAAAGGCACAGTGGGGTGGATGCCGTGGAGTTGGGCGTGAGAGCTCACCGATTTATTTACTTATTTATACACTAAATGTTAAGCTTCTAATCAGTGCTATATAAAACAGGAAAAAAAAATTGAATTCCTGCCTAACCAGCTCATTATCCACATAGCTGGACAGCACGATAACAAGTGATTGTCAGGAATGTTTTCCATAACCTCTCCCTGCCTCAGTCTCTGCACTTTCTGCAGGGACAGAATTAACACGTGGTAAAAAAAGTGAGAGCTTTGCACACTGATCTCAATGCTGTCAAAATTCAACCTTTTGGAGAATCACTCATGTGGACCGGTCCTGCAACCCATAATACTGAGATGAGAACAACAAGAATAAGGGAAAAGTGTAGGCAAGCCATTTCAGGACAGAATAGTTTTGGAAGCCTTTCATTCCCCCCCGTCCCCATCCCTACCCCTATCCCTACCCCCCAAAAAGGGACAAATGCTGGAACATAAAGGGTTAGAAGCAAGTTGTGCTCAGATAAACAAATCTATGGGAGATAAAGCAGTTGCCATGCCAGCTGATACCAAAAGCAGCCAGCACAAATTTGGCACGAAGGAGACGATCTAAAAGGCTGCACTGAGCTCCAAAGCTCGTCGTACACAGGCTGTTTCTTGGCTTTAGCTTTGCCAGTCCTCTTCACTTGAAATCAGAAGCAACAATTGCTTGCATCAAATTTCTAATCCATTGGGGGACAGTGAGGAGGTACCTATGCTTACTGGGGCTCAGCAAATGAAAACCAAGGAAGAAAGGCTGATAAATATGCAGGAAAAGTGCATGAAAGGTCTGGGTCTCTGCCACTAACTCCATGGGAAGCCATTGGCAAGTCCTTTGACTTTTTTTTTCTTCTGTTTCGCCTCCTCATGTAGAAAAAAAAAACTAACCAATATTTTCTGTGTTTGGTTTCTCTGTTTGGCCTTTTGAACTGACAAAATGTTCAGCATTCTGATGGATCTTCTCTAGGGTCTCTAAGTAGTACTGCAAATAACATCTAATTAATAATGACACTTAAAACACTGATGGAAGATTTGCTTCCCAAAGAGTGACACTTACCTATTCAGTCTGGTTAAATAGTGAATAACACTATCTGTCAACATACTGGATAAACCATCCTTTGTCAAGGATAACATTAGCTTCCTCAAGAGTTTATTGACTAATGTGAGCAATTATTGATTTAAAAAATTATATTCTAAGACACTGTTTAATACCTGCTGCTGGGTCCATCTTTCTGCAGTTTGGGCTGTGCTGTTCTTTAACTACATGTAAGGGGCGCAGGTGTCAATGTAATTCATGACTGTAATCCTTGAATTAAAATCCTGAAAAATGGGTTTCCAGTCAAAACGCAGATGCAAAGCATATTTTATTTATTCTTCATTTCTGGGAGAGTAATGTATTTCATCTAGCCTATTGCATAATCTTCTTGATGGGCTTTCTCTGCTTCATCAGTGAAGTCTGATGCACCAATTTCTCATTGTTTATGTCCTAAGAACAAGAGGACTCATGGGAAAGCCCATGCAGTGAGGTGCTCTACAATTTTGCCCATTACATCACTGACACCAGAGTAAATTTGCTGAGATCTCTCCAGTCAGAAAGGGCACTCAGATGAAAAAAAAAAAAAAAAACAAAACAAACACAAAAATACAGTTTCAGGGTAATAGTCTGAAAAATGAGAGGGACTCCCCTATGTCTGGACTTCCTACAACCCCAGCTCAAATGCAAGCTCAGGCCTTGTCCCTGTATATTGTAGACATGTTAAATGTTAAGCACAGAAATAATCCAAATGTACTCCATCGCACTCTCATACATGTGAGCAAACATAGCCGTTGGCACAGTTTTCTGTCATGTAAACATCCATATTCTGGTGCAGGGTACATCAACATATGGTTTCAGAGAGGACAGCAGCAGCACGCAGGAATTTAAAGCCAGATGGTGGCTGTATGTTCCCTCTCTCTCTACTTACATGCATACACACACACACATATATATATATATAATTGTACATGTGTGTATCCCCAACACTCATTGGATGAACTTTGACTTTTAGTTGCAATTCAGGGCATAATGTTCAGTGTCAATCTAATCAACGTTCCAGTAGTTTAACTTATTAGTGAAAATTAGGTTGATGGATCAAGCCTAAAAGCCTGTATAGTAAAAGGTTATACTGGAACTTTCTTCAGTACATTAGCAAGGACTCAGATGTAGAAAAGTATGTTAAAAAAATGCAAGTTTGCTCCTACAGCAATCAGAAAATTAACATTGTCAAAAATGTGAATCCCTTCATATTGTCCAAACACAGTTAAAATGTAAAAACTATTTGGGTATATAAAAAAACCTATTAATATAAAAAGCCTCTTCATTTTACAAACTTACATTAATATAATGTTTTGACTGTTATTACTGATGTAATGAAATTCAAAATGAATTAAAATCTAGTATTTTAACATCAGTCTAACAAACTACCACCCATATTTAGAGTGAAATAATGGTAATTTTTTTTTTCCTTTTTAGATTATAAGAATGAGATAGCTAAATTTAAAACATTTGAGTTAAAAAAAAAATTTTTTTCTGATCAACCACCCATATTTAGAGTGAAATAATGGTAATTTATTTTTTTTCCTTTTTAGATTATAAGAACGAGATCGCTAAATTTAAAACATTTGAGTTAAAAAAAAATATTTTTCTGATCGATCAGTGTAATGTGCCAGGATGCCAGGGACATCAAGCTTCAATCTACTTAATATTGACCTGGTCTTCCTCCAACAAGAACTCTGGAAAGTTTGTAACATCACATTTCAGGATTTAAGCCACACTGTACAACTGATAAACTAAACCTTGGGCTTTATGAGTTAAAAAGTTTTTTGGAATTTTTTTTAAACTTCTTCTTACCCTGCTTCTGTGGGTCAGGCTATTGAGTGAGGTGACCTCATGTAAGGAACCAGTTCCATTACGAGCTGCTGATTTGAGTGGCAGCAGGCTATGAGAGACACTATGAAAGACAGCGATCAGGGAACAGTGCCTTGCTCTTTGATCCTCTGCCTAATAAGCCCACAGGTAGAAGTTCCCACAGGATATCCTAAAGTTGGTATTCTGAATTCAGATTTTAGCACCAGAAGCATCTATATCTGAGCTACATCGTTGTTAATAAACCTGGGTTTTGGTAGGCTTGGGAGGCAAAGAGGTCTGTCCAAAATATTCTGCAGCAGCGGCCCTGTTATTCTGCCAAGAAGCTGGAGCACAGCCACAGCGCTTCTGCAGCATCTGGTAATTTAGTCTGATGCAGCAGGTTGAGTGATCTTCACTGGAAAATGTTTGCTCAGAGCAGTGGTGACTTCTCTTCAGAATTAGTACACCTACCCAGTATTTGCAAACATCCAAGAATTCTCATATTTGAAACCTTGAAAGCTGCTGGAGTTGGGCAGAGAAGGCAGGAGACTAAGGGCATTCTCATCATGGCTTTCAGGATAACCCTACAGAGTAACTGGTGGGTTGAATGTGTAGGTTTGATGTTGAATACATCTGTTCAAAGACGCAGTACAGCCTACATGATGCTTCAGCTTAGTTTGCTAGACTCCCACCATCATTTTCACACTAAATCCTCTGTTTTCTCTCTTAGAAGATCAAAGCGCACATCTGATCTATTTTAGAGGAATGAGAGAAGTCAAGGAATTTAAGATTTTTACCTGATAAGGATTCTGAAAAAGTATAAAATATCAAATGCATTTTACGCAGTGCTGAAAATCCTGTCTTTATTACGTTGTTTCTTTAGACGCTGTCTTTGTTCTTTCCCATAGGATCAAAATCAATCTTCATTTGGATTTCGCTTTTAATAAAAACTGTCTCATACAAATTGCTCAATGGCTTTTCCAATCCCTAGTTAAGATTTGACCATATGTTCAGCGTGAAAGAACAACAACGTGAAGCCCTGTGGTTACTCCAGGGGATATAGAACCAAGCTAATCTAAACATTTAACCTGCCATAACTGTCAATGAAACACTGGAAACATTTTTTCACAGGTCGGTGGGCAACAGCAGCTTTGTCAGGCTCCTCCGCGTCCTCTGCATGATGCAGCAGCACCACTCGGTGGCTTAAGGCAGCTCCTCTTTATGCATCTCCCAACACCCAGGGGGGAAAGGGAAAAAAAAATAATTACTCACTAAAAAGCTTCCTCATCTCTTTTTCCTATCCTTCCTAGAGTTTGATGAAACTCCACGATAACCAGAGATTTAACAATACAATGTAATCAACCATCTTCTGAAACACACTTTCCACCCATAAATATGCAGTGCTGATCTTGAAAAAAAGATTTAAGCAAAATTTTATTGCTGTTCTTCTCTGGGCACTGCTACATCCACTCCTCTTATGGGAAGCAAGGTATTATCAAGATCAAATTAATTATTTTTATTCTTCTAATTTCAGGTTGGGAAGTAGATAACTTGGGGCAAACCCATGCAGGTAAGGACCAGTTGTGTTCACTACCTCCTATGTAGCTCTCTTCTTGAAAACTGTACGTAGAGCACATGGTAATATCAGATTATTGAAAATTTGTTTGTGTACCAACCACTGTGATAAGGAATACATGTAGTTCATCGTAACGCTGCGTTAAAAAGTGAAAGTACAAATCTGATAAGTTTCTAGATACCAATGTGATCTAACGTGAAACCACAAAATTAAACTGTCTTGCTTAAAACCAATTAATTATTGCTTTTTGTCATTGATGGATGCAAATAAGTTTTCATGAAATCTGTGAAAACTGGCCATACATAAAGATCTATGGATCATAAATGTAAATGTCTAAAGAGATAATAACTTACTTTTATATTTTACAATAAAATTTGTCCTAATTTGATTGTATGTGTTTTTAGCAATGTGCTTGCTGCTTGCAGTAGCGATTTTTTAATTTTATAGGTTCAGCTTTGATTTTAATTCATGAGTAAAACTGTGTTTACTTCCTTAAAAGACAGAATCAAGTATTTATTGCCTTTGGGTCTGATCCAAACAAATAGAAATCAATTGGATTCTATGCACTGATTTCTACAGAGACCAGTTTGGTCCTAAGAGTAAACACAATCGAAACAATTTCATACCAAATTTTCACTTTTATAGGTGATTATGACCTGCTGGAAAGCACAGCCCAGTCTCCCCTAGGTAAGAAACAGAACCATGAAATGTTTCTCTTTTTATTTTAGCTCTGTTAAAAAGGAAGCTCCAAGCTTTTTCTCCTGTCGTTTAGGTACTATTTTCTAATCAGTTTTAATTACAGTGACACATTTTCTGGTGCATTACTTTTAGCAGTATTGCGAAAATGTATTCCTCCACTATTAGGCCTTGCAAACTGGAAAGTGTGTTGTTATAAATTATATCTACCTGCTTAACAATAATTACTAAATGAGGTTAAGGAAAGTCAACACCATGGTTCAGTGGTTATTTTCCATAGAAAACTGGGGATGAATGTGCAAGAGTAATTTACCAAAATTTGCCAAGTACTGAAATGTTCTTAAATGAATGCTGTGATTAAATACAGATTGCAAATGCAATGGATGGCAAACAGATTCTCTAAAAATAAGGTCACTGCCGATGTTACAAGCTTCTTAAATAAACTGCTCTGAGAATGCGAAACAGCACAACCTTAATAAAAACAAAAAAAGAAACCAAAACCAACTTGGAAATTTCTGTCAATTTTGGTCAAGGTACAGCTCAAACACCAAAAACTGTAACAGTTCAATAAATGGAAGCTGTTCAGTTGTGCTGGAGAGGAGTAAGTGCAGCCAGCAGCCCAGATCTAATATTTCAATGAGGTCCCTGAGCTCTGGCAAGAGTAATGGTGCTTAAAGAGAGCACTACAGGGGCCATCCCACCTTAGGCAGCCTCGGTAACAAAGTGAGTGTCAAAAGACACATTTCTCTTCTACCCCCAATAAAGTTTTAAGCCTTTTGGTTGTGTCAGTGAAAGGCATTTAGGAGCTAGTCCTCATATATGAGATTAACCAAAGAATCATAGAATCATAGAATGTTTTGGGTTGGAAGGGACCCCTAGAGGTCATCTAGTCCAACCCCCCTGCAGTGAGCAGGGACACCACTAACTAGATCAGGCTGCTCAGAGCCCCGTCCAACCTGGCCTTGAATGTTTCCAGGGATGGGGCCTCCACCCCCTCTCTGGGCAACCTGTTCCAGTGTTTCACCACCCTCATTGTAAAGAATTTCTTCCTTATAAATTAATTAAAGAATTAGGGTAAAAAGAGAGAAAAAGAGAAAGAGGTTTTCTCTAAGCCAGTTTTGAGCCTCCTTGAGAACACTTGCTTTGAAGTAAGGTTATAAACTGCGTTTGGAACAATTAATGAGAGGAATGTGAGAAGCTCTGAAACAGGTTTGAAATTGTCAGCTGAAACCACACTGGGCACCTGGAGGTGTAAATGAACATCTTGCTATGAAGACAGAGACAGGGACGAGATTCCTACTCCAGCTTTCCTTTGTTTTCCTACAGACCCTTCTCACAAAGTCACTCTCAGATCAGAGCCTAGGAAATCTAGAGCCTGGAAGGTGAAAGAGTGGGATACATGTTATCCAACTGTAGGAGAACAATCAAGCTGCCTGACCATAGACATATAATGGCTATTTTACATATCCTAGGAGTATCCTGCCTGGCTTCCAGCAACTGCTCCAAAAAATCATGTTGGCCTTGTGTTTTCTTGCCAGTCCCATGAAGATGTCTCAGATATAGATCACCTTAAATAGCACAAACTGCCTACCTATATTTAAGCACTGGGTTTAACCTTTACCTATGTGAAGTGTAGATGTCTACATCAAAGCTGTATTCTCTAGATGCCTTTCAGAGTCAATGGAGAGAAACAGATATTTAGCTGACCCCTGGTTTAGGTGCCCACTTGGGAATGAGATCTTTGATGGCCTGGAGGCACTGACAATACTGATTCAATCTTTTTTGCTCTCTGGTGACCAGCTATAGTAGTAGACATTCATAGGCGCCTGTTCTGGAATTGGGTCATTAAAGATGTCATTAAAATTTCAAGATGCCATTAAAGTCTTATATGGACAGCCAGATAAATATTACCCCCAGGGGTACTGTGGGGTTTTCTTTGATCATGTACCAGGGGGAAGGAGGGTATGTCCTGGGGTTTGCTTCAGCAATGTCACATTCCCAACTATACTTGGCATAGGGGACATCAGCAGAAATTGCACTGAAGATGGCTGGTCTGAACCTTTTCCTCATTATTATGATGCCTGCGGCTTTGATGAAAATGAAACAGAGTCCGATAACCAGGTGGGAATTAATCCTATAATTAAAAACAACTCAAGGCGGGGGGAGCAGCAGACTGCTTTTCTGTCCAGCCTCTGGTCGTGTTCTGATTTGATGGTGTTTAGAATGAAACAATCAGATATTTATGGGCATGAAAATGTGAGATGCAAGATTTAAATCCTTCCTAGCCCTGTACTGAATATTTCCAGAATATGAGTGTTTACTGTTGATGCAGCTTGTAACTTCTAGAAGCATGGGTTAGTCCCCAGTTCTTCCCCTATTAACTAAAGAATCCTTTATCCAACTACTTTTTTTTTTTCTACAGATACATGCACAGTGGTCAAAGAGCTGTAGATAGCCTTTGCTAGCTCACTGACAAATAAGCTTCACAGTATGCAGCCCAAGGGTACAGCAGACATAGAGCAATGCTCTAATATACAGTGAGATCTCAGGGAACCAAAAGGAGGCTGTTCAAGAAACAAATCCTGCCTATATAATCATAAAATATTTTGGGTTGGAAGGGACCTTTAGAGGTCACCTAGTCCAACCCCCCTGCAGTGAGCAGGGACATCTTTAACCAGATCAGGCTGCTCACAGCCCCGTCCAACCTGGCCTTAAACATTTCCAGGGATGGGACCTCCACTACCTCTCTGGGCAACCCACTCCAGTGTTTCACAACCCTCATTCATTCCCCCTGCACATTTGCAGGGTAAAGAAGATGTGACCACAGATGAACCGTTTAACTGTGTGTTGTTTGCCTCCCAAGGATTACTACTATCTATCTGTGAAGGCTCTGTACACGGTGGGATACAGCACTTCTCTTGTTTCCCTTACCACCGCCATGGTTATCCTGTGTCGTTTCAGGTGAGTCAGGATGTGAGCAGTGAGCTGTTCAGTCACTGGAGGAAAGAGGTTGGAGCTCATCAGCCCAAAGCAATGTTTAAGCTTTTATCTCACCAGATGTGGAATAAAAGGGAGACAACCCTTTAATAGAGTTGTTCCCCAGCTTGGACGCACCCCAGTAGTCACATTTTGGTAGACTGTAGATGCAAGAGCAAAAGCTCTGGGTCTATTTTATGCAACTGCAGTAGCTGCATCGGACTGGGTCTATTTTATGCTACCCTGCATGCTACCCAAATCCTCCTCTTGGTCAGGTTACAGTCAGTATTATCTACACTCTTGACTTTCCAGTGTTGCTATTCTTGTCACCAAGGTGCTAGGAACTCTGGCCACGTGCACAGATAGACCTAGAGTGCTGTTTCCATGAAAGAAAAGTTTGGGGTTTTTTCTTTTTCTTCTTCTTCTTTTCCTCAACCTTGCTCTTTCTTGTCTAGGAAGCTTCACTGCACTCGAAATTTTATCCACATGAACCTCTTTGTTTCATTCATCCTGCGTGCAATATCTGTATTCATTAAAGATGGGGTTCTTTATGCTGAACAGGATGGCAACCACTGTTCTATCTCAACGGTAAGTAAAACCAAAGCCAAAGCCTTTTCCTTTTTTTTCCTCAGCATGTGATAAAAAATAGTGAGGCAAGCACCAGTCTGTTGTATATCATAGGCTGAAAAGCTATTGGGAGAGAACGTAATTGGTGGTTAGCTTCCCTCCAGGTTCATGACAAAGCTGTGGATAGTATTGTCTCATGATGTCATCAGTGTCCAGCAGTCTGTGCTTTAAGACAAACCTACAAGTTCTGGTTTCTGACTCTGCTCGGGTTGTTTCTGCCTTTCACAGATCTGCATAGTGACAGATGGGATGAGAGCAGACACAAGCAATTTCCTTCATCTTAAGGTCTGGTTTTTCTCCAGAGCCTTATTTGTTCTGGATGTCAGACAGAGCCATGCATAGAGAGGGTGACCATTCAGACATAGAGAATACCTCTGACAGTCACACTTTCAAAAAATTATTGGTATTAGCCATGTGTTTGTCTCTGAAGTGTGTGGTTTCATGGAAAGCAGTCTCTTTCACAGATGCTATATATTACACATAAATCCCAATTTCTTTCCCATTTAAGTCTAGTATTTGATTTGATAAATCAGCTCACCAGGTGTAATTATGATGGAATTACAGTGAGTTCCCGAACTGAGATCTCCTTTATCCATCCAGTTATGAGCTACACTTGCTATGAGTCACTTCCACAGGGAAAGTGCAGCTGTGTATCTTCTTACTCAGCCTTTTCTTTGTCATTGAAACTAGTTTTTGCTTTTAATTCTTCTCCGTGATAAAGCTGAAGCCATGGTAGAGCTGTAGTTTGTTCACACCACTCTTCTAATAGTGGCATCTGCCTCTTTGTTTTGAAACACTTGAAGCATAAAACATGTTAAAATCAGCCATCTAATGACCAGAGATCTTCAGCCTTGGTAGAGCTTCCATGAAGAAACTATAAACACATTGATCGTAGATTTGTCCCAGAGGATGGATTGCAAGTGGGAACCAGTTAAAATTGTCAGTCTCCCGCTGTCCCAGACAGGAACTTCCAATTTATACACTGATTCTGCTCTGGTTTGTTGAAAAGTCCTACTTTTGTAGGACTAATGATGTCTTACTGGGATGCAACTCTGGAAAGACAAGTGTGTCCTACTCTCACAGAGTCAGGGCAGAGCTTGGTTTCCACCTAAGGCTTTTATCATAGAATTGTAGAATCATTTAGGTTGGAAAAAAACCCTTTAAGATCATCAAGTCCAACCATTAACCTAATGCTGCCATCCCACCACTAAACCATGTCCCTAAGCACCCCATCTACATGTATTTTAAGTATCTCCAGGGGTACAGGTTCTCAAGCACTTCCCTGGGCAGCCTGTTCCAACACTTCACAACCCTTACAGTGAAGAAATTTTTCCTAATATTCAATCTAAACCTCGACTGGCGCAACTTGAGGCCATTTCCTCTCATCCTATCACTTGTTACTTGGAAAAGAGACTGACCCCCACCTCGTTACAGCCTCCTTTCAGGTAGTTGTAGAGACCGATAAGGTCTTCCCTCAGCCTCTTTTTCTCCAGACTAAACAACCCCAGTTCCTTCTTTTATTTTTTTTTTTCTTTTTTCTGCTGCTTTTCACCCCAGTAAATGAATGACAGCGTCTATCATTTTTTACAGTAAATCCCTCTGCTTTCTTTACACTTATGCTTACTTTCTTTTTCTGTCCCTGAGTGGCAACACCCACAAATGGCAAGGAAGTGCAATTCTCAACTGCACACAGGAGGGTGCATCATTTCTGATCTCACTCTCAGGGCTTTCCACAATCATCCTGCCATTTCACATCCTTCCTTAGGTTTCTCAATACGCAACTGGATTCTTTTCTTCTCTGCACTTAATCCTTGGAAGGGGACTTAAATCTAGCAATTAGAGTCTATTGACGATGTGAACTTCCACTAATGCAAGACGTTTTCAAGCTGTCTGCAGATGCTCTTCGACCACCTCCCACTGGTAAAATTGGCTACCTGCCCTTTCAAGCTTCGCTCTCTAAGTGGCACCTCACATTCTTTTCATGCTTTTAAAACTTTACTATTAAAAATGTGTAATTCCAGTCCCAGCTGTGTTCCTTTCCACTAAGAGATTTGGAGAGGTTGAAAGCACTTTGTCTATCTGTTAGGTGGAAACAACATGGAAATAACTTTGTTTTCCTTGATTCTCTGCAGGTGGAATGCAAAGCAGTGATGGTGTTTTTTCACTACTGTGTCATGTCCAACTACTTCTGGCTTTTCATTGAGGGATTGTACCTTTTCACTTTATTGGTAGAAACCTTTTTCCCAGAGAGAAGATATTTCTACTGGTACACTATTATCGGCTGGGGTACGTGACATTTCTTGTCTAAAATGTGTCTCAAATCACAAGATGACTCCATGAACGATCTAATATTTTCACATACAGGTTAAAAGTATAGGTTTACCCTGTGCATAGAAGGACCACTGCAGACTGAACTGTGCCGTCCTTTTTTGCCTGAATAGAGTTGAACTAAAATCTGGAGGACACCGCATCTCTTGCAGAGATGTAGTCCACAACTGAAAGTTGCCTTCTACAAGATATGATCTTAATGCCAATTCCTTCAGGTTAATCAAATCTGCAATGCTAAGTCCAGTCCATTTTTTCTTCCAGATAATAGCTAAATTGAAAATGTATCCAAAGGGTATCCACATATGCTCATCCTACCTGGATGGGAAATGGAAACTTGCAATGGGAAGAAACCAGATTTGTTTCAGAAAGGCCAGTTATATGACGATAACCAGTGTCATTATTTTTCATTCTGGCCTCCTAGAGATAAGTTGATTCCTGCAGCCTGTTAATACAAACAGTTCTTTGCTGATGTTTTTGTGCAGAAGTCAGATGGTGAATGCAGAGGAATACATTCATTTTAAATGTACCCTAAGAAGGTTAAACTCAATTTTTATTTCTAAACAATGTAATTCTGAAATGATCTGGAAATAATCCTGTATATTTTTGTGTAAAGTCTGCATACAAACCACCTGCTTTAAACTATTCTCCTCTGAAAAAAACATTCTCATGTGACCTGAACCTTCAAATAATCCACAGCTGGTCTTGTTTTTTCCCTCCTGAGGCAGCTGTATATACACAAAAATTCCCATATCCTGCCAAAGACTCCCTACTAGGAGCAAAAGTATAGAGAAGAAAGAACAAGTGATCAGAAATAACCCATGGCTTATAAAGGCTATTGGAAAAGGATGACTATTGGGAAAGAAACTATCAGAAAAGGATGTTCAAAGTTTCCCTTGTACCACCCACAGATGTATAATCACATTATAGCTGAGGTATAAGGCTGTTTTCAAAGAGAACTTGGGAGTTATATACATGAAAATGTGACAATTGTAGAAGAAAACAATGTGCAAATCTTTGCAATCTGAACACAAATCAGGGGTTGTGTTCCTTTAATTAAGTTTGCACAAATTTCATATCTATAGTTTTGTCTGAATGTGAGAATATTGCCACACAGAATATTAACTGATTTGGGGTTTTTTAAGTCACTCTCTGTAATGAAAGGACTACCCAGATGGATTCATTCTGTAATGCAACCTCAAAATACTTGATCTTGAGTTGAATAAACAACATCTAGCTGTTCAGTTTATAGATATCACTTCATATTCAAAGCAATATCAATAATATCCATTAATAACACTAAGAGAATCTCCAAATGTGGATGGGTTTGGTTTTGTTTTGTTTTTTAAATACAATACCTTCTCAGCTCCTGCATATTTCAACTTGAAGAGCAGTTCCCCTGACCTGGGAGGAGCAACTGGCACTTTGCAAGAACAGAAACACTTCCAGACTCTGGATGCAAGTCATGTAGGGCAAAACCAGCCCCTCAGCTCAGAGATGATGGGGAGAGAGTTGCATTGAAGCAGCAATAAGCAAGAGCTCAGCATTTTGCAGCATCTGGATGTTTATCTGGTTCTTAAAGTGTGCTGAGCACATCAGTGTCCTCATTTGATTAATGAGGACTACATATGGCTGTGTCAATCCAGACAATTTTTTCCTCTTAAATATACAGTACGCTGATAAATTCTCCGGATAGATTGCTGTCTTCCAGAGATCTCTCTTAATGCTTGCTCCTTACTCAGGGCAGAAATGCAGTTGGCAAGAATAGCTGTCTTTGCCACCTCTGAGATTTGTCTGTTTTCTAATGTTACTCAGAAGCTGTAAAGAAGGTGATGAGGATATATATATATATATATCGAAGCCTGCACTTCTGTAACTGTTTACACCCGCTCACTCACATTTCACAGTGGAAATTGCCTCCATTGTGTATATATATATATATATATTTTGAGGTAAAGTAATGTGTGTGTGTGTATATTCATATAGCAGATGGTTCAAAACTCCAAACTGATCTGAAATGTGCTTTTTGAACTATATTTTTATGACACATTTAGTCTAATTCTGCCATCCCTCCCATGTTTCAGCCTTGGAAGCCTATTCATACCATCGAAATTTATATAGTGCAAATCAGCACAAACTAGATAGCACTTCAGACCCATGATTGATATTTAAAGATTATTTTTATTATTGCGCATCTGTTAAGAGCACAAAGATCTCAATGTTTTCTAAGTATTCTCATGTGAGAAAAGCAGACTTCAATTCAAATTAAATATGCATGATTTCTGCTCCCCAAAGCCTGTCATTTTATTTCTTTTTATCATTTTCCTTTCAAATATTTCTATGTGTGCTATTTTAAAGGAGGAGGGCTTCATCAGTCATGTACAGGGATAATTTTATTTCTGATAGCAGGAATATGAGATTTGACAGAGACTCACTTAAGTGGATTCAGTCGAATGACTAATTAACATGACATCAACACAGCCTTGCAAAATGTATGAAACAGAATTGTTCCTGTCAAATTATGACAGTCTTGTTCACCGCTGCAAGCTGGGGTTATCAAGGTCCTTGTTTTGTTTGCTTTTTAGCACTTTATCTTTCCAGTGGTGCCTGAATAAATGTAGGCAGTTTCCTAGTCAAAGATTTTATTTGCCGTAAAATGTAGATCCAACTTACCCAGAGATTTCTTGCAAGACTGCATTATTTTATAAAAATATTTCCACTGAAAACCCCCACTTTTAATGTTTTACGAAAGGAAAATAAATCCAGGTTTCTCAGTGGAGTCTTACAGTTTTAATTTAATTTGTACTTTATATGCATTTTTTAAAGAGTAAAGAAATGTCTGAAAGAGAAATTAAATTCTTGCTCCCAATATTCTCTTTTGGGTGTTTGTGGGTTTGTTGTTTTTTTTTTCATGGAAAAAATTAGGCATTGCTGTGAGTAATAGAATGTTGTCCTCTACTGATTCCTTTTGGTAAGTACTTATGATAAGTAAGGCAAAATCAGTTATTTACACAATAACAAAAAAAATACAATATATAAAAATCATTTACAACAAAAGCACATAAAAATACAAAAAATGCAATAATGCCGTTACCACTCAACATCTGCCACTCTCCAATTATTGCATAATTACAGTAGCTCTAGACAGGGGTGCTGATGTCACTGCTTCAATTTTGTACAGACTATGTTTTAATGTTCATGCCACAAGATGTAGTACAACTTTGAGCAATAATGACCTGAAACATCATTATTCTTTCTCGTTATCAGGTTTCCTTCTGCAATCCCACCAAGACTAACCCATCCTCTTACTGAGACGGATGTTTCTAGAGCTCTGAATTAATGTAATGAATTGCATTTTTTTCATGCATAAGTGCTATTAGGAAATAAAACCTCAGTGGAGAGGTTGCAAAAAGTGCTTATTACCGAGTACTAAATGTGTCTAAACTGCTAACAATGTCACCATCTTATCTTCTGCAGGTACGCCAACAATTTGTGTCACTGTCTGGGCAGTGCTGAGGCTTCACTTTGACGATACCGGGTAGGTATCGCTGTGTGGGAAATAATTTCGCATACATTTAGCATGATGGCAAGGATGAAACAGAAATATAGTGATCAGAGGACACGACTAATTTTTCCCTCCATTTCTGACCTTGATTTCTGTATGCAAGTAGTTTACATCCAATGTTCAACCTAGAGAGCTTTCCCATTCTGCTGCACAAATAGCCACAGTTTGATGTTTATATCTATATTGCACTGGTGAATTCATGAAAGAAGATGTAGGCATCTACCGTGTAAACCTGCAGCTGACCCAGTGGCCCTCTGTTCCCTGCTCATTTAAATCAGTGGAGTCTGGGATATGGTTTATCTCATCTTAAAAGAGCTGTCGAGTGAATCACACCTGTGATTGTCTTCTCCTCTCCAACTGACTATGAAGAAAGATCACAGAATCACAGAGAATCAAAGAATGGCAAGGGTTGGAAGGTACCTCGGGATATCATCTAATCCAACCACCCTGCTCAAGCAGGCTCACCCAGAGCAGGTTGCACAGGACATCGTCCAGGCGGGGGTTGAATATCTCCAGAGAGGGAGACTCCACAGCCCCCTTGGGCAGCCTATGCCAGGGCTCGGACACCCTCAAAGTAAAGAAATTCTTCCTCACGTTCAAATGAAACCTCTAATGCTTCAGCTTTTGCCCATTGCCCCTTGTCCTGTCATTGAACACCTCTGAGAAGTGTTTGTCTCCATCCTCATGATGTCCACCCTTGAGATATTTGTATGAACATGATGAGCTAATATGTAGAAATTATTGCAGATATCTCGGATGTGATGAGTGAAAGCTGCACAATTAGGAGTTTAGCTTCCCCTCAGAGAGATTTATTTCCACAAATCTAGTGGGGGAGATGAGTAGAATGAGATAGAAATCTACATCTTGTCTTCTGTTTTAAAAAAATGAGCAAATGGAATCATTTCAGAA
>NW_009260479.1:389023-466713 GCF_000687185.1 Egretta garzetta | reverse complement strand
GTAGGGAAAAAAAACTTGCAAAGTCCCTGTACCTCTTCTAAAAGACCAGAAGGAAGGGCTGTTCCCAGAGATGACCCTGCACATCTTGGTAGTCAGTAGATTGACTGGTCTGATAGAGCAGCAGACACAGCTGTTAGGAATGGACATGAACATACACCTTGAAAATACAAACTTAGCAATGTTTTTTTCATGACAGTTATGTTTGAAATTGGTGGAAAGTTAGGAATGAGGGAGGCTGAAGTTGGACTAAATGATCATTGTGAGTACCTTCTGACTGAAATAGTTCTTTCTATTCTATTCTATTCTATTCGATTCGATTCGATTCGATTCGATTCGATTAAATTTTACTCTACCCTGCTCTACTCTACTCTAATCTACTCTATTTTAAAATTTAGAAAATCCGGTAGCAGTCTTTTGAAAACCTTGATCTGAGTGGAAGGTGTCATTATGTACCCAAGTCCAATTTCCGAGAGGCTTAGGTTTATGTTTTAATTTCACCTTATACTAGAGATATCTGCATCCAAAATTTTCACAAGACTCACTTTTCTGTCAGGTTTTGTTCATCCTTGTTCTTTCATGCTCTTCTTGGAAAACACATAAAGCCCTTCCTCCACTGGGGATGCCAGTGCTTTGACCCAATGTTCTATTTTGACATTAAGACAAATTAAATCATTTATTTCCATGCAAAACAAGCCAGAAACCCCTGTTGTGTCATTGTTATGATTACAACACTGGCCTTAAATGCATTAATTTCTCTTAGGAGTCCAAACAGCCCTTGCATTTTGCGGGTAGGGGGAATGTCTTGCAGAAAGAAAAGGAAGAAAAAACAAAAAAAATAACCCTTTCTTTTAGTTAGAGAAGCTATTTAGCATGCAACATATTGAGATTCTAGCTGAGCGTCTCAGTGGTTACTTTTTAAAAATCAGCAAGCATTGTTCTGGGGGTGGGGGAGAAGCCAGCATGAGCCTGAAAACATTGCAGAAATTACTGAACTGGGAAAACACAGTCGCAAAGGCATGGACTAAAATACAGACTCAGTCTGCATCTCCTCCTGCTTGCTCCTTAGAAAACTGGCAGAGCTCCCTTGACTTCCACTCCTGATTCACATCACTGCAAGTGACGGATTTGTGGAGATAAATGCAACTGTCTGCTACTGAATGGAGTTATTCCAGATGTACACCAGAGATGGAACAGAGATCAGACTCTGGCCTTTTCAAATGGAAATCACAACCCTCCCCCATCCCACTGGCTCCCTTCATCCATCCTGAAAAAGTCTTGTGTGTCTGACCTCCACTGCAGCAATGCATTTGAAAGAAATTAGGGAGCCTGTTTATGTAGTACAGCTTGTTGGCTGATATTAGACTGTTCTGTCGTGCATTGCTTTTTTTTCCCCTTCTGGTTGTGTTCATCTGTGGAGAAAATGGTGTTTCTTCCACCACATCCATCCTATAGATGTCACAGGGACTGGACCAAAAAAGTCCTTGAAAAAACTTTCGTGTGAGCTTGATTGGGTTCTTTGTTGACAACTACAAGGTAGATACTGGCAACTGAGCTTCTGGGGACTCATCCTGTAAAAGGAGAGGGAGAACAGGGATTTGTAGGGGCAATAGCCTATGAACAATGCCTATGAATTGGAATAGTCTAAGAAGAATAGGCATTTGTAGGGGATGATGTATCATCTCAGAGTACATATTTAAAATACATCAGTGCGGAAAAAAGCCCTCAACAACCTCCAGGCATCTATTTGTCCCAACCAGAGTCTGGGATAATTAGCTGGGCTAGTATAGATGCTTCAGTATAGATGACTGGAACTAGAGTAGGTAGATTCTGTCCCTTGTCATTTCTAATTTCAAACAAATTGCCATACATCAATGCCTGTTTGTATAGCCAGATTAATATTAGAATTTGCCCAGATTCTTCCGGCATTGGTCAACGCACTAAAGACTTTCAGAATAGATTTAATATGTGTCTTAGAGCGGTTGAGCTCTGCAAGTAGTGGGTAATTTTCAGAAGACGGCACTTGATTTATAAATGCATACAAAGAATTAAAAAGGTCACTGGTAATTTTAGGTGCTTTTGGTTTGTGGCATACAATTGTTGATACTGAAAAGAGCCTGACTTCCAGACAGTGGGTGAGAAGGAGCTCCCTCTGAACATTTGTCCCCTTTCAAATATTTTAAGTTGGGCATCCAAAGTGAGGTAACTCACAAATGTTTCTTTGCATTTGAAAATCTCAGTCATCAGTCCTGTAGATTTTGGGGGATTTTAAGTTTGTAGACAGAAGCAAAAATATGTAATTTTGTGCAAATTTGACATCCCAGCTCTAAATTTTCTCTCTTCTCAACAGCTCTACCACGCACATCCTTTTTGTTGGTTTTATGGGAGACCAGTAAAATATTGTTCAGCTGAAATATAATAAATATTGTTCAACTGAAAATATAAGTTCAACTAAAATGTCTAAACCACGCATCTCTCAGCTGCTTGAGATTTCTCGCACGTGCACTTTGATGACGGAATTTTAGCTCTGATTCCTCATACTTACACATGTATGTAGTTTTGTTTAAGATAAAGATTTTCACTTTCCCCCGGATGCCACCAGACTACCATCTCAATGACACAGAAGTTGCGCTAAGCTCTCCTAAGATCACCAGTGTTTTATTCCTGTATGCTCTTTCAAATTGTTTCTTGTTATCTGACAAATGCACCATGACAACCACTGCTGGGACTTTTGGCTGTGGTCCCAGTGGGAGGGAAACCCTCCTTCTCAGAACTGCAGGTACAAAGTAGACATTTTTCTGTGATTTTATGTTTTCCAGAGGGAAGCATGAGGGGAAGAAAGCAGAGAAAAAAAAAAAGATTTTTTTTAACTGACAATCAAATTCTTATTGATTTAAAATAGTGTATTTGGGGTGGTGTGACAGGGGAAATAAGATTTTTTTTTCATTATTATTGTTTTTCTCTCTTTAAAAATATATGTTAAAGTTAAAAACCCCATATATGTATGGGTCCTGTAATTAGCTTTGTCTACACGTGAATGTCCAAATTCATTTATATGGAATCAACTTCAGCAGAATTCTTTGGTGAATCTGGAGGATTTTAAATGCTGAGGTAGAAATGTCATTTTATTTATGATCACTCACTCTCAACAGCTTAAAAAGGAGCTGACACCAACTGTTGTCCAGTAGTTGAACCTTCTTAGATGAATCCTTGCTCCATGGTAGAACTTGCAACCCAATGACTGGAAAATCATTCCTATATGTGAATACAACTGGTCTCTAGTACAACCTCATGTACTAGATATGTGTAAGAATCCTCACATCAAGGTCAGGAACCAACATTTGTATCTGTTCACTAGGGAAAAGTAGCTGAGACATCAAACTTTGGAATAACCATCTCTTACCCTTTGAGGTATCCCTGTCTTTGTTTCCCTTCTACTGAGATGTTAGCTTAAAGGGACAAATTTTTCGGTTGTACTGTCTGTAGACACAGAAACATGCATAGAGGCATTTTCCAAAATAGTGAAACTGCTTGATTAGAGGTACCATTGAAATTGCCACAAAATTACTTATTTTACTTTCAGATAAGTTGGCTAAAGGCTGTAAAAGAAATATATAATGGGGACAGACTAAAGAACTAGTACCTTTGAACCCAAATTTAGCTACAAGACCAATCTCCCAATCTCTGCCCCCTTAAAAATTGTAGGTTTATTAAATTCCTCATTATATCTTTATCTTTCTCTTTCCTTCTCTTTCCCCACCCCATTCTTTCATTAACGTCTGCAGCTGCTGGGACATGAATGACAACACCGCCTTGTGGTGGGTGATCAAGGGTCCTGTGGTTGGATCAATCATGGTAAGTAGCACTTGGGGGAGGTGCTTCCTCAATGCTTCTGAGGGAAAATAACCTATGTGCATAGCTTCGAATGGCTTTACAAATAATGCTGCATCTGCTGTGCTGAACTACTGGACAGGTTGTCTGAATGTCTGCCATTTGCCATCAACAATGCTAAGTAATTCCACCGTTATAAAGGAGGTTTTGTACAAGTTAAATGTTAGTGCACTGCCGGCAAGGAAAGACTATGTAGACAAGGAGTTATTCAGTTGCTTAAACATGGATACCAAATGCCGTAAGTAATACCCTAGAGCATATGGAGGATTTTCCTGGGGCTGGCAGATATGACACAGGTTGTATGGGAATCCTGTGCCATTTGGTGTGGTAGCTGGAGGCCAAGTGGGACAGCCCAGGGTATCTCAAACAATACTAGATGCCAGTGACTGGGAAACTGGACTGTGTTGAATGGAATTAATTTCACAGCTACCTTTATTTATCAAATATTAACTTTATAATAGTTAAGTGGACATAGTACAAGATATTCAATTGTCAGCCACCTATTTAAGCTCTTGGAGGTCTTGGATTTGACTCAAACGGTGCTAGATACCTGTGTATGGATGACTGAGAGGTTCTAAAGTACTCTGTTTGGGCTATAGCTGCTGCCACAAAAGAATATGGGGATTTAAAAATGGTGTTGGGCTCCTCCAGTTAGGAAATTAAATTGAGCCCCTATACAATATGGTTAGTGGCACCTGAAAAGCTGTTTGGCTTACCACATATAGGTGACTTTTTCTGGTCATGCTTAGTTGCTCTCCATACTCCAGTGACAGCACTGGCCAGGTCTTCACTGGGTGTTGTGGGAATTTAGACATCCAGCTCACAGGTAGCTATCTACATTTAGGTGTTTTCATCAAGTTCGACGCTTCTTCTTTTAAATATTTGGACAGCGTTCTAAAGTACAGTAGCCTTCAGACACATTAAAGGTAATTCATCTAATAACATTGAAGGGTATGGAGATGGAGAGGGTCCAGTGGTCTGGGGTTTTTGTGATATCGATTTATGTGAATTTCCATGTTTTACAGACATATTCTATGAAGAATCATATTTGGGCTTTGGGGAATCAGTTATATGTGGCTTCTATTGAAGGTGTGAAAGACTCAGGCAACTAGCAGGGGATGACTGGGCTTCTCAGTTCAGTTATAGTCCTCAGATCAGATAGAAAATACTTCTGAAAGAGATGCTCACATTTAGTTTAAGTTTTCGGTCTCCTTATAGGAGTAAAAGGTTGCATGAGACCAACTTAAATTCCCCACTGCTTTCTTCTGGTGTTAATCTGTAGCCAAAGCATAAAAAGAAACTGATTTTATTAATCTCCAGATTTTGAAAAATATACCTGTAATTACATGATTCTACAAAAGAGATACCCAGGATGACATGAAACTAAAAGACATGAAGAAGAACACTAAACACATACATGCTCTCCTCCCCTCCCAAAAACATTAGAGGCCATCTCATCTTGGTATAGATTCAGCCAAGCAGAGGCAAAGTGACATAAGATGCTGCTAACCTGAGAAACGCCTTAGTTCAGAGAGTGGGAGATAAAGATGTTTTTACTGTTGAGATCTTTGCTATGTGGTTTTGATGTGCAGGGACCTTTCTTTTTTTGCTTGCACTGGTTGATAATGAAAAATGTTGAAACATTTTTGATGACTTCCCTTGTCCTGCTGGTCACACTATTCCTGATACAGGCCAGGATGCCATTGGCCTTCTTGGCCACCTGGGCACACTGCTGGCTCATATTCAGCCGGCTGTCAACCAATACCCCCAGGTCTTTTTCCGCCAGGCAGCCTTCAGGCAACTAGCAGGGGATGACTGGGCTTCTCAGTTCAGTTATAGTCCTCAGATCAGATAGAAAATACTTCTGAAAGAGATGCTCACATTTAGTTTAAGTTTTCGGTCTCCTTATAGGAGTAAAAGGCTGCATGAGACCAACTTAAATTCGCCACTGCTTTCTTCTGGTGTTAATCTGTAGCCAAAGCATAAAACCAAACTCATTTCATTAATCTCCAAATTTTGAAAAATATACCTGTAATTACATGATTCTACAAAAGAGATACCCAGGATGACATGAAACTAAAAGACATGAAGAAGAACACTAAACACATACATGCTCTCCTCCCCTCCCAAAAACATTAGAGGCCATCTCATCTTGGTATAGATTCAGCCAAGCAGAGGCAAAGTGACATAAGATGCTGCTAACCTGAGAAACGCCTTAGTTCAGAGAGTGGGAGATAAAGATGTTTTTACTGTTGAGATCTTTGCTATGTGGTTTTGATGTGCAGGGACCTTTCTTTTTTTGCTTGCACTGGTTGATAATGAAAAATGTTGAAACATTTTTGCTTATGTTTGTCTTATCTGGTGCTTGGGACTGAAGCAATTCTGCCTTACTTTAGCTGCTGCAAGGAGGATGTTTTTTCCTGGAAAAGAGGTGATAAGATGCTTGTAAACTTACCTCGTTCCTCCTGACCCTATAAAACTTCTAGACTGCAGTTTGGTGAGAATAAGGCAATGGAGCCAGCGAGTCACTGGGAATATCTCATTCTCATACTTGAAAAAATATATCATTGTTATCATTTTTTTCCTTTCTTTTTCCCCCTAGATAAACTTTGTGCTTTTTATTGGCATAATTGTGATACTTGTGCAGAAACTCCAGTCACCTGATATCGGGGGCAATGAATCCAGCATCTACTTGTAAGTACAAACAAAGCAGTAATCAATCTAGATTTCTAATATACACATAGGAAAAAAGACAAAGTCAAAAAGACGCCTCAGCTGAAGTAATTTGATTTTCAAAAAGAGTCAAAGGATCTATTAAATTTATTTGGTTGGTTTTGACTATTTTTTTTAATCCAAAAGCCACTAAAGTGCATTTTAGTGCCAGCTTTCACCTTTCTTTAAAAGGCCTAAGAAAAAAAAAAAGCATAAATACAAGATTAAAAAAATCAAAATTTCTTTACAGGTCAGTTACCTGGAAATTAATATACTGACCGGGCACAAATATTATTATACTGTAGGACAGTCTGCTGTGCTTCATAGGTTCCAGGGACATGGTCCAAAGTTCATGGAAAGCAATGAGATTTGGAGAGAAGATTTCATTAACCTTACTCTGAATTCTAATTTAGGAAGACCTCCTCAAGTTGCTTATGTTCATGTTTCTGTAACCTTGAATGCATTCAACTTAAGCAATTCCCCCACACAGCTAGAATTTCCTAAAAGTGCATAACAAATCCTAAAATTTTCCTTTAGACGTTTTAAAACTTTCTTTGTGGTTTACATTTTTTAAAAGCCAACATCCTTTTTTTTCTTTAGTTTCTACCTCATTAGAGGACAGAGATTGGCCATTTGAGATGGGCGTCATTCCCATTTTGAGTGCATGCAGTCATTCTCCATGTAAAATATCAAATATATAATAATTTTGAATAACTAGGATATGTGGCAGCACATTCCGTGTTTTCTTGGCTTTTCAGCCTAAACATGGTGCGCATTTGCTTTGCAATTTTTTGTGAGCTCTAGTGCTTTCTAGCACTCATAAACACAGGTAAGACTATTTGCTTTAGCACTGGATTCCTGGTGAAAAAAGGGAACTCATGCAAACCTTAAATAAAAATAAAAGATGCCAGGGTGAAGTAGGAGGCCCTTATTTTGTAGTACTTTTTAAAAAAATTATCCAGTCCTCTGTTTCACCCTAAGTAGCCACACTCATAGTATAATGATGACATCCATCTAAAGGACAGTTTTCAGGGAAAAATATGTCCTCCAGCTGCCTATTTTTCTTCCCTCCTTTCCTATTGTATTGTTTGCATTTACACAAAATGATAATATTTTACCTCACTTTTTCATCTCAGTAGTCAGTCATCCACTTACTGAAAGCACTGCCCTTGAAGTTTGCTCTAAACTGTGTTTCCACAGGAAAAAAAAAAAGGAGGTTTTAAATTCATTCTGTAGGTGGCTATTTCTCAGAATTAAAACACAGGAGAAAGTCTAGTGAATAGGTTAACTGTATGCATGGTTTGCCTAGGGCTTGCATGAAGACTTCCTATGTATGTGCTGCTGGGAAGTCGCCCACTGAATCTTAGATTGTAATTAGCACCCGAGTTGTGCAGAGCTAGTTCTGATTACAACCTGCTAAGTGCATGTCTGGTGGCTGCTGCACATCTCTCGCATATGAAGCAAAGCATGCCATAGACTCCAGTGATTTAACTAGACTATAAAACATCCTCGTCATCTTTGATCAATATGGTGACTGGGTTTTACTGATGTTTTTCCTATGTGTATAGTTAGCCACCAAATCCAAGAGAAAACATCATATTTTCTGTTTCATTCGCTGCCATTATTTTTTTCATATTTTTTTGCAACTTTATAAATGGGTGTGTATAAACTGAACTTGCATTTATATATGTGTTATGAAGTGGAGTGTTGTTTATCCAAACAGATTAGACAACAGAAAAGTCACACAGAAATGATAAAAAGGAATTAAATTATAAGTCTATGCAGATATACACCAGGCATACTCAATATTTGTGCACACATATCCTGTAAAAAGAGAGCTGTTATAACAAAGAGAAAAGATAGATCATCATATGGCTATGTCACCATATTGAAATCTCTGTGGCATTTAGAATATGGTCCATATTACGCATTTTCCATGTCCTATTTTGCTGTTTCAAACTATTAAATGTCATCCCATCTGACCAAATTCTCCATCCAGGTCTTTATTCCACAACATATTCAAGTACTTTGCCTTTAGTACATGAGACAGGTCAGTTATGGTAAAGGAAGGATGTTCAGCCTGTTTCTAAAGGGAATAGCACAAGATATCTGCAGTAGTGATTGAGATTTACTCTGGTATCAATCTTCCACTCTTTGGAATAACCTTTTAGCTATGACTTCCCTCATCAAAAAAGAAAATAAAAGACCCTGATAAAATTTGGTTATTGATTTTGGGTAGGAATTATTTTCTTCTTTTATGTATGGTATATGTTTATGTTCAGGCCTTTTTAATGATTTTTTTTTGTTAGGAAAATCTACCTCCAGTTCTATTTTATAGGTGTCATGGTCATGGTTCTGCAAATCACTTTATCCTGTATTTGGTTTCAAAAGCCTTGGAGATGTGCTTAAATTCAAAGATTAATTAGATATAGTTACCAGTGTGTACTTCTTATTAGAAATTCCCACTACTGAAGTTAGCTGCGAGCTATGACAGGAACACAACAGAAGAGTGCACTACTGGGGAACTAATGCTTAATTAATACAGTGTAGCCATTAGAAATTATAAGACTTGCTTTAAAAAAAACCCCAAACAATAATTTGTAGAATTTGCAGCACAATAATGAGTGCTTTATCCCCATGAAAAAACAGACTTTCTCTCTAAATAACCTTTCTGATGATCATTATATGCAACAGTCTTTGCCTTTAGGCTGACATTAACTTGGAAACATGTAGCTAATTCCTAAAAATTTTCTGCAGTAGTCAAATGCTTTAGTGATTGTAAACTTCCATTTTATCAGCTTATATGTTCAGTCATTCATTACCAGTCTCATGCCTAATCGATCTTTCTTCACACATTTAATTCCCCCTCAGAGCTGCCTGCATGCTGCTGGTCCCATTTCAGACTGAATGGCTCAAAACACATCGGATTCAAAGAACAAATCCTGCCTTCCTTTACCGATGTTTTAGAGTGAAACTCCTTACGACTGAAATGGCTGGGGGCTAGATTCATCAAAAATATTTAAGCAGCTGTCGTAGGAATTAAAAAGGAAATAGAAGCCACCCTTTTTAATGTTCATTTTAATTTTATGATTTTTTTAATTTTAATTCTGAGAACCTTAAGCAGCTTTCATACTTCCTCCCAGCAGTCATCATAATCATTATTTACTTTTTAGTGTTAAGAGTGAACTGCCAAAGGCATAAAATCATAGAATCATAGAATGTTTTGGGTTGGAAGGGACCCCTAGACGTCATCTAGTCCAACCCCCCCGCAGGAGCAGGGACACCGCTAACTAGATCAGGCTGCTCAGAGCCCCATCCAACCTGGCCTTGAATGTTTCCAGGGATGGGGCCTCCACCACCTCTCTGGGCAACCTGTTCCAGTGTTTCACCACCCTCATTGTAAAGAATTTCTTCCTTATATCCAGTCTAAACCTACCCTGGTTTAGTTTAAAACCATTACCCCTTGTCCTGTCACAGCTGGCCCTACTAAAAAGACGTTCCCCATCTTTCCTATAGGCCCCCTTTAGGTATTGAAAGGCCGCAATCAGGTCTCCCCGCAGCCTTCTCTTCTCCAGGCTGAAAAAAGACATAACCTTTTTTCTTGAACCATATTCTGGTTTCAGTTAATCTTGTGTCAGTCCTGAATAATTTCACCAAATTAAGCATCAGACCATAGCAAGTCCAGTGATACAAATACAGTAGATTTTTATCTAAGTGAGAAGTCCTGCGATCCTCGTGTGCTGGGGAAGCTGTCGATTGTACTCCTAGTGTAATTAAGACAACTATCTGCATAGTTCGGACAGGTTTCTTGCCCCATCTGGTGAATGAATTGCATAAACAGTTGTAATGTGCCATGGTCATGGATGCGACATACTTAACCCTATAGTAGAAATGACAATGTCTTGTATTTGTACCTGTATATTCAATCCAGTCAGATTTTACTTAACATGCTCCAAACCAGAAAGCACTGCCTGATTTTTAGCAATCTCCAATTGCACAGTTTGTAAATATTTTGAAGAAGTAGTAGATTAGGGACACGGTTACACCATATGCTGAAAGCCAAGTAGCACCACATTAGAAGTCCATGAATCCAATGTACGCTCACAGTTCTGGGAACTAGAAACACATGTTCACAACCCTATCATGGCTGGCTCAGCACACAGTGCATCAGATCAGGCCCACATTATTTGCATAGATTTTCATACATCAAGCCTGTTGTCTGTAATTTTAAGAAACAGATAATAAATTGGTCTGGCAAGGCTTCACTCTTCTTCCCACGAGAAATCCAGCCAGTAGTGTGTAACATGGTATGTCAGAATCTGCTTTCAGGCATCCTGGGTTTGGTTCAGTTGTTGTAGAGAGTATTTTCACCCCCCCAAAAAAGCCACATTCCCATAGAAATGCCTACACAAAGCTTAAATCCACGCTATTATTTTCATGAGCATTGTTGCATTGCTGAAAGAGTCATTATAGACAGTTCATCTAGCAGCATCACTACCATAAACCACTACAGCAATTAAGTAGGTATGCATGATGTAGATGCATGCTGAAATAACCTTTACAATTAAAAAGGCCCACATATTTCCATCAAGTCTTTGCTTATTCATTCATTTTTAAGGATCAAACACATTTAATTGACAAAGCTTCTTTTTTATTTTTTTTTTTTATTTCCAGTTTACCATGAGTAGTTGATTTGGGAGGGGGAAGCTTGTTTCTGCTTTTGCTTTAACAGATTCTTCATAATTTGGTATCACATGTTGAAAACTCAATGAAAAGAAAATAAACCCCACATATACCTAGCTAATTCAGGTCTACGTCATTCCTCCAATCAGCATCTTGCTGGAAAGAAAGGAGAAACATGGCATATATCATAGGTAGGTATGATTTTACATACGGTGCAACCTAGAGGGTTAGGGCAGGAGAAGCAATGTTGTAACACAAATGTTTTGGTAAACAACACTCCTCTACAGTTCACCTACAAAGTCACTGGGCACTCAATGATTCATTCTGCTACCGCTTTGTCTTGCTGCAAGTGCTCAGACTGCCAGCATTAATAATTATTGACAGGGTCTTCATGCCAAAAGTCTCCTTTTTGACAAGAAAATGGCAGATGTTTGATGTACAGTGTATTCTTTAGCATGGTACTTTAGTTTCTTGACCCCAGGTACTATCAGCTGAGTGCTGAAATGCCCACTAACCCAGCAATGAAAGGAACTTGTGTCCCTCGGCTAATCCTTTTCTATCACAAGAAAATACACTGGAAAAGAGACGATGATCATTTGGTGTCAGTGCATGATCAGCGAGGACCAAGTTCTCATTTCTAAGAAATGCCAGGAGAGATGTTTGCTACTTTGATTGACACTCATTCTTGACAGATTTATTTAATGCTCTAGAGAAAATATTCACATTCACAAGCACTATGCTTTCCATTTACATTTCCCAAGACAAATTATTACTTTTGGGTGTTAGTTTGAGGGTTTTTTGGTTTCCATTCTGGATTTTTTTTGGGGGGGAGGTGTTAATCTGTACCAAATCTTTTCAGGTAGGGATTGGAAAAAAAGTGAGTGTACGCCTTAGGAATGTAAGTTCATGTAGGTTGTGTACCATAATTAGCAAGAATATAATTACACAGGGATTCATTTATTGTCAGATAACATAACTGAAAATGCTATTCTGCTTTGATTATCTATCTATAGATTTGCTGTGGTCTCAACTTCTGTAAAATTAAACAGCACAGAATATTTAGTGTGTTTATACTGTTCCTGTAAGCTGTTATGCCTGTTGAACAGCTAAGGGTATGATGCACAAAGGGGGCTACTCAAAATCCCCCCCTCCCCAGTGCCGGTGACAGGTAGAGGAACATGAACATACATCTTTGGTTGTCCAATTTAGCTTCCTAACCTAAATGCTGTCCTTTCATCCGAGACGCATCTCTTACATTCTTACAGTGATGATGGGACGAGACCTAAAACTATGTCCACCTTGAAAGCGGTTTTGTTATTTCATGAGCCATTTGCCAGAGGGATATTCCAGAAATGCAAATCAATATTTTTGAAGGAAATTCCCTTGATTTCCAATGACATACAAGCATTTGACTGGAGCTTTGACAGGCTCTGGTTTTGACATCATTGATCACAAAACTTGTTGCTTGTGGTTACAAGACCATCCGTGATGAATGCAATGTTAAAAAGCACTCTGCTTCTGTGATTTGGAAAGCCTTAGAAGGTGGTTAGAGTGCAAGTCCATTGTGACTTGGTGATGTCTGTATGATGGAGGCTGCCTCCCGTTATTTTCTATTTTGAAGTAGTAATGAAAAATAGGATGACTGTCTTTAAGCACTATTTGTGCACATTGCTGTAAGGTATTCTTATAGGCAATTTTATTGGTTTTAATGGATATACAGACAGAGGAAAGGATACAACACTGATTTATGTGGTTGATGAACTAGCTGACTTTTTTGAAATCTGCCTGTTTCATGCTTAACAATTCTGTAATGGTGACTTAAAATTGCCACTTGACTCCATGCCCTGTGGCAGCCTTAGAGAATGAGACTGTCCCCTAAATGAGCAAAGCACAGCCTTTTTTTCCTCATCTGTTACAAGAGGAAGCCACAAACTGGAAAAGAGCCTGTTTGCATTAAAAGAAGAGGCCACTAATAGATGGTCCTTCTCTAGAAAGGTCACAGAGTTGTGCATGTTAGTGAGGGAGAAAAAAATGCCATGTTGTATTCAACAGTGTGGTACTCTTTATAGAATGTTCCTTCTTTTTTTTTTTTTTTTTTTTTTTTTAAGGAGAAACAGTAATGCAAACTTGATGCACTCTCAACAGCTCTATCAAGGGTTGGATTAACCCTAACAGCCCTGTTTCTGAGGAGGTTTAGGCACAAAAGAGGCCAAATAGTGTCTTATGAATTCCCACTGAAATGTTAGTAGCATATATCTAGATATTTCAGCCCTAAATGTCTTTCAAGACCAGTACCTAAAACATCATGGCTTGATTGCCATAACTGGTATGGAACAGCACTTGTAACATCTGAAGGCTCAAGCCAGCATGATTTATATATAAGTGTTTGCGCCTGTGCTTGCGTACCTGAGTAAATATAGGTCTTTGCCTACATATGTACTGTCTGAAATGCTATATATAATCTAAAATTTTTCCAGCATTGCTTTTTAAAAGACCACAAATACTTTAGCAATGTGCACAATATAAAGCTTCTTACTTTAATGTGAAACGGACTGCACTTAACTAAATCCTATGTAATATTAGAACTTTTGCCACACATTCAAGTTCACTGATTAGCAAAAATAAGGTAGCATTCCTAAAAAAAATAGGGTGCAGACCTCAAAAGTGTTTCTAAAGCCACTGCACTTCATCAAAATGAATAGCCTAATTTTGATCTGTATTGATAAACTTCAGTTGTCATGGATATCAGCAGGATAGGGAATGTCCAGTGCCTAAGGCCATGCATCTTTATGAATTACCCATGGATTTGGGTGCAGTGTTGTATCCTTTACCAAGGTAGCTTACTTACTGGGAAAGATAATGGTTTTGGAGATTCAGATGATTTTTCAGAAACCTCAAATTGAGAGTTAACTGGGGAGCATCCGAATTAGACCATTCTGGCTGCTTTCCCTTTCCCTTCCAATTACTCATAGCTATGTTTGTTGTTTTGAATGCATTGTTAGGCTGAAAGGGACAGATCTGGAATTTTATTTGTCCCCAAATCAGTTTGCATCTTTGTTTCTTTGAACAGGTTACTTAGTGTAAAGATAAACATGGAGCTGAAGCAACTGGTCATGCAGCAGTTGTTGCGAGACTGCAGAAAATGGGGAATAATTCTGACATCTCTTATCTTGAACGTGCTTTCAACTTACATAAAAGCTTGATGCACACCAACATCCATGGTCTTCCATTTACTTTTTGCTACCATTCACATTTTTGCCTCTACCATATGAGAACAAAAGGAATTTAATTTCCCCTCAGCGTCTCTGCTTCTCCTTGCCATTGATTTCTTGTGTCTAACTTCAGCAACTAACATGCTTCACATCCAGTGGTTTCAGTTTTACATTTGAAGAATTATTAGGATATACTCCAAGCAAGTACATAGCCCTTAGAGCTTGAGGTATGGAAGAGACAAGAGAGATGGTGTTGTCAGAGTGCAGAAGGCTTTTTGATCTGGAAGGGTGAACTTCTCATGAGGCTCTTGTAACCAACACTGTGCATAAAAGGAACTGTGTGGTGCAAACCGGGTAACTGGCTAAGTGCCCAGGAACAAATTCTTCCTGCCTTGGAGACTACAAGTATGCACTCAAAGGCCACCAAGTTACAATGGCTTAGTATTGAAATAAGTCTCCGTGAAGGTGGTTTAAAACAAGGTAGACCAGTCCGAAGTTGTGCATATGGTTCATACCATAGTCTTAATACCTCATTTACTGTGCACCTATACAATTTCCAAACTGTAATTCCTCTTATATATTTACAATGAAAACACTGGAGTTGTTCAGCTGATTAAATGTCTGCAAACCCAGGTCTTTTCAACAAAGGCAGCATTCTCTCTTTTCATTAAGGAGCGTTTTAGAGATGGGTTGAAACTTGGATTGTTGTCTGCAGGGCATGTGAGGCAGTTGAGGCAAAACAACGTAGCTGATGCTTCAGAGCTGCAAATTATATAAACTCAGTGTAGCTATACCGACAGTGAAGTCTGCCAGCTGGCAGGACTGAGACCTGTCTATAAGGCTTGAAAATCCACTTCTCATTGGAGATAGTGACAATAAATACTCTGTGAGTTTTGCTCATCTGTTTGTTTTAAGGACTATGAGTTAATCACATTCTTGGATATTTTATGTCTGGATTTGGACATACATATTCTTCATTTCAAACAGTAAACCTATATTCAAAACCATTTAGGAATCTCATTTGGTGTGGTACATTTTTCCCACTAAACATGCTACTGTCTTCTACACTACAGTTATGTTACTGCACCTCCATCAGAATTATTCCATAATGCATGACATTAGTCTATGCTCTGGAGTCAGTGAGAATAACCTAGCTTCTTAAAATAGCATCTCCAGAGTTAACACAAAGGAAGGATCAAGACATGTAACCTTGAAGCTACAGTTCATTTAAAGACTGGGTTTGATGGTAATATTCTGCTCTCTACTACCGACTTTCCTCTCTAGAGCACAGCTAAATATTAAGATTTATCTCTTTATCTCTGATGGCTTTCTCCATCCTTGGACATCCACCCTACAGAATTTAGCAAAGCCAAGAATGAACAGTGTAGAGATGATTTTTAACTCTCTTTAACCATTCTGTTGCATCTTCCAGCCTCAGTTCTGCACAAAGGTCAGATTTACTGGATAAAAAGTTTCAGTTTGAATTCACATTTGTTAAACATTCATTTTAAGCCTCAGCTATAGTTTGCAAGCAGTAATCCAGCTTCAGCCTCTGGAGAGGTGGTAGTGGTTTCCTCACAGGCATACTGTTTCCATGTCAAATTATTGTTGTAATTCTCATGCTAGTTTTCTGTTAGAGTAGATGAAATCTAACTTTGGTGGAATTAAAAGTACACCCAGGTAAGACATGTAGAAGACATTGAATGTTCTCTATAGTTTGGGAGCTTTGAAATCTGTAGAAGACCCTTGTGAGGTTTCCTATGTATGTCCTACTTTTTAGCTTTAAGTTAATTGACTTTACAAGTACATAGTCACAAAAAATGCAAATCTTCTTCATGTTCCTCTAAATCACTGAAAAATAAGGAATCCAATGAGCTGTGTAAGACACATCTACTCAAAATAGGGAAGAGAAACAAAGCTGACCTCTCACATGTTAAACCAGTACAAGAGCCCTAAAAAGTAGAGACCAAAAGTCAGATGAAAGAAAACTACTACCACCCATTACAGTCAATTGATTTTAATTATTTTAATGTGTTTTGGACAAGGACTGTAAAGGAGATGTCATACTTTCTCTTTTATTTCCAACTTGTTTTAAGATTATTCCTGGGTTCCAGGAGGTGATCCTGGAATATCTCAGACCCCTTAGAGAGGCCAGGGGAAAGTGGTTTTGGTTTGGTGGTGTTAGCAGTAAAAAGTAGAGCTATAGGTAACAAGACAAAGACATTGAAAAAAGGCGACTAGACTAAGACTTTTGGACTTGTTTTCAGTTGAGGAGTAGAGAAACAGAGTTGCTTTTCTTTATGAAAAGCACAACAATGGTTGTACGAAAAGAAATCCCCCAATTTATCAGTATCAGCTATAGGTAAGTAGGTATGGAGCATAAATAATAGATGGTATGGCTCAATTTTTCAATTTTTTTCTCTCTTTCCCATACAATCTTTCTACTTTCACTTTGGTTAAGTTTTTACTGTATTTTCAGTACTTTATTTCATTGATTTGTTTTTACATTCCTTCTCCTACTACTACATGGTTGCCAATCTTATTTGTAGTGAGGTTACATAGAATTACTTGAGCAGGGTGCACAAAGATTCTTAACGAGGCACAGTTTTAATTTGCATGAATCAAATTCTACCCTTATTGTGTTTCCCAAAGGATTCCCCTTTAGCATATTTAGAGACAACCCTCAAACTCTGTCATTCCCTGTGTGTTATCAGTGACATAAACCCAGAACCGTGATCTTTTTCGTTATGGATCTACATTTCCTTGGTAATAGAGCATAACATCATTCCCCTGAATCAGCATGCTCATTTTACTCCTGTTAAGAACCTCTGAGAAACGTAAAAAGTCTTTAGAACTGAATTGTAACTACCTTTGCCTCAAATTTGTGTACTCTCTCATTTGCATCAACTTGCCAGACATCAAGGTGTTCGGTCTGACAAGATGGTCTTCAGCCACATCATACATCACTCATTTAATCCTGGGAATGTTTAACTTTTTCTTTCCCCTTCCACCCTAGCACCCTCCCTCTTCCTCCCAGATGCAGCTGCAGTCCATGCACAGGACACATGCGGTGAGACTCAGCTTGTTTGCCTTTAGCTGTCTAAAGTCTCGTATTTAAACTAAGCAGTCTAGTCATCGTCTATGGTCAAACTGAGAGACCAGGGCACCTCCGTAAGACAGTGCATCCCATATGTCTTAGACGCCTCTGTTACACAGGTCAGCTCAGCCTCTGGAAGTGCCTGTTTCTTTCCATGATTGAGTTAAAGGTGATAGTTCAGCTTAAATTTGTCTTAGATACGTATAGTTAGATGTGACCAATTCCATTCTGTGTGTGCCTACAGAGATCTGAGGATCCTCCCCTAATTAATGTAATGTTTTGATAACCATAATCCATTTATATTAATTTTCTCCTATTTAGTTATGTTTTCCTCCTTCCCATTTCTTTCTGGTTCCTGCCTCCTCTGTCTCTTCTCTCTCCCTTTCCTTCCACCAACATTTCTATTTTGAAAATAAATAAATGAATAAATAAAGGGTTGGGTTTTTTTAAAGGGAAGAAAACTATCAATTCTGTACGCTAGAGATGTTGGGTTCACTTTATTATATCTAACATCAGAGAGATGATTCTACCTAAATTAGATAGGATGACAGAAAAAAATACTAACAGCACTAAAATATTAATGTTTTCCTAAGAAATGCTAGCAAAGTTTTCCATCACAAGCCCAAGGGTAAGTGTCCCCTCATTGGGTGAGGAACAGTAGTTAATTCTTAGATACTGTTTTCAACATCAAGTCTGTCCTTTTTGATAATTCTAGCTAATATAAAGCCCTGTCATGTTATTTCTACTCAGTCGAAAAACCTATAATGAAAATCAATCCCTGCCAAATAAAACAAGGCATAAGCAGTAAAGGAAACATGGGTGGTTTGTTTTTTTTCCAGATTACCATGGCAACGTTAAGCATGCCATGAAAGAATACAATCCCTTACAACACCCCATGACTAAGAGTTTTCAAAGTGATTATTGATTTTTAGATGTTTCTTTTTCAGGTTATGTACCTTAAAATACCTTCATAAGCATTGCTTTTCAACACACACTGAGCAGCCCTCTTGTGGTAAAAACTGATCAGTGTTTCAGATCAGGTGATCAAAAAATGAGACACTCAAACCCCATAGTCACTTCTGAAAGTCTCAGCCATAGTAAAAAAGAACTATCTCTAAAAATTTCCTCTTTGTTTTTGATCAGTCTTAGCTGGCAATTAATGCACAACACAGCCTTGTGAAGAACAGAGGCGGTGCAAAATTTTATCACAAAAGTGATACTGTAAAAGGAACAATCATTTTCACATTTACTTTCTGAGCATCATCCAAGAAATGAGATTGATTTTGCAGGTTGAAACATGTTTACTATTCCTATTTGCTGGATGTGTACATGCCACGATACTGTATTCTTTCCAGCTCTTCTGCTATAATCTTTAATAATGACACAGCTCTCAGGTTTTGATTACCCAAAAGGAAACAAACCAAAACAAAACTCTAGTAAATGGGATTGGCTTAAAGGAGTTAACGGTGGGGAGAAATTTAACTTGTTTTCAGTTTATTCTATTTTACTGTTCAGCTTATAAACTGCATCTTCCATCTACGGCTAAACGGACACAAATCATAGATATTAGCAGCGCAACAGAAACAGCGTTTGATTTGTTCAAATAATGTTACGTTTGCCTTGTAGGCAATTGCTTTAAAAAAATCATCATATTATCCCTTACAGTCAATGGAGATTTAGTCAGGGTAGCCAGCGGTGTTTGGTGTGCTGTTCATCCCATCCTAAATTGGACATCTAAAATAGGTCAGATAGACCCCAACCAATCAGTGCGTATTTCTCTCATGGCTACTTACTTTCTCTGTTCTCAAGGGACCAAGGATATCCAGTTTATTTAGACTTCTATACTGTAAATATCCAACCTTCCCTGAGGTGAATCCCACCAAAACAACCATGTGTTGAAACTAAGACAAAACAAAAAATCTCCCTTCGAAAGTCAACAAGAAATTAAGCATGTCAATCTTTACATTTTTCAGCCTACCATGACAGATACAAAGTCTCTATCCCCCTAATCCCTCAAAATGCCTTCCCATGCTGTTTGAGATTACTTTTCCTGGCAGCTGATTTGAATTAGCATCTCTCTAGCTAGTTGTAAATGTAAACATCCCATTCTCCATAGCAGCTCTTTCTAGAATACAACATGTAGAGATCATGGTCCTGGTCCTTAGTATATGTGCCTGCTGTTTTTATGACCCCACCTGTCTTAGTATGTGTGACAAAAAATAAGTGGTACCTCTGAATTACCAGTCAGACATGCAGTTTCCATACTGCTCTCCCCTCCCCATGCATCAAGGAAGCTGGGAAAAAAAGTGCTTTAGTGTCCTTACTCATCACTAAAAGAGGGGATCCACACTACCGTACTTACACATGAAAATGAGGACCATCTGATCCAACCTCATCTTAATCTCCATCCTACAAGTTCGTGTTACTATTTAATTGTTCTCCGCAAGCGTGCAGTCAACTTTCATTTAGTATATTGTTCTGTTACCTTCTGTACAATACCAGACTGCAAAGGTCATGTGTATTTTGGATGCGTAATGCTGCCCGCCTGCCTCCAGGTTGTTCAACCTTTGGTTTGTCTGTAAATCAACACATCACAATTGCCAGCAACAGCCAGTGCCTTTTAATTTTTTTTTTGTTTATTTTTGCTTCAGTCAAGCAGCTGGTTTGTGCTGTCATTTCATTCTGTCATGTCCGCTTTCCATCTTTGTGATGTGTCTCATGAAATGTGTTGAAAGTGACCTACCTTGGCCTGTTCACAATATGCTGAAAAAAATGCTAATCTTGTCATATTTAGCAGCTGCGTTCAGAAATGCTACTGTAAGCCTAAGAGGGCTAACCAGCACTCTTGCAAGATGTCAGAACTATCAACCATTACCCTGTAAGTGTACGCAATCCTGTGACATTACTGTGTTTGTATGACGCATGTTGCAAGTAAATGAATGGATAGTAGCAGAGGGGTAGTAACCAGAGAGCAAGCATTCATTTAGTTCTTGTTGCATGTAGAATTTTTTGTTGTTGTTCTGTGCTTTTGCTGATGCACCACAATTAAGGATTTAAAGGTTATTATTTTGTTTTTTTAATTTTGTAATTATCACTGATGCTATTTATCGTTTTGGGTAGTGTCTGTATAGAAACTACTAATAGTTAGTCTTTATTATACAGCAAAGAGGAGAGCACTGGTTATACTGAGAGTAAATATTTCACCTGAAAGTTTGTTAGAACAAGGGGAGCAGAGCAGGATTGAGTGAAGCAGATCCTTGGCTGGTGTAAAACAACTTATGTCCATTGAACTGAGTGAAGTTGTGTTAGTATACACCCAGGGGAGAGGAAAGGCTAAGGTCAACCTAATATCAAAATATTATGTATCTAGTCAGCAGTCTTTGTCAAAGATTTGCCTGTGGAGTGTGAGGCATCTAGAAAAGTGAATAAATGCCATTTAGTCTAGCGACATGTGAATTGCTCACTTTCTCATAGTCCACCTCACCTTCTCTTACTTGTACAAGAAGCCCACAGGATTTGTTTAGATGAGGCGTACTTTTCAGAAATCTCTTATACAATATGTTTCCTGATAAACTTTCCCCTGAATTTCACAGCAGTCTCATGAAGGCAAATCAACTCTCTGAGAGGTGTCCTGCCACACAGATCCAAGAGTCCAGCATTTTCCTGAAAAATACTTAGTAGTTGTCTTTGACACCATTAAGGAAAAAAGATTTTGTAACTTACAGCTGCATATTTTGTTATGTTTGTCAGCTAGAAAAAAAAACATTTAAACCATGAAAATAAATTTTCTCTGTGATTTTGCATCTCCTCAAAGTATTTAAGAAATAGAGCTATGAAGATGCTCAAAAGATTCAGTCAACAGCCAGACATTGTGCAAACGCAGATAGAAGAAATAGGGAATAGAAGACCAATCAGCAGGTTCATATTCTACATTGAGAGAAGCTTGAAGTCTAAGAACGGTTAGGTAAAACTAGGACCTACATTTAGGAGGAGATAGGTTGAAATATGAAGTTCACTACTTAACCGATAGTCTGATCCAGCATAGACTTCACCTTGGGCCTTTGCAGAGAAACTAATTTCCTATTAAGGAATTGCAGTGTTTCAGAAAGATGGCAGACTGACAGCTCTCTGAGTTGAAATCCTCTACCTAGTAAATGGTAAGATGAGTTCAGCCGAAACAGGAGCCTGGAAAAACTCTGTACACTTCTAGTAAACATAATTAAACCTTACTTTTTGTGTTAAAATATGAAAGTCTCAGTAAGCTTCCACTGCTTTTCAAGTCCTTAGTCTGAAGTTGTGATTTATGTATGGGAAAATGGAAAAGCTGTAATAAATTACTGTGTTTAGGTGTCACCTCAGGTCTTTGAAAGTGATCCTCCTGATCTAACTGAGCTTTTGGAAAAGACAGGGAGATTACTGAGGTTCCTGAAAGTCGTGTTAACCATGTTTAGTATCCTTTTGTTTATTAAACTTTTGTTTATTAAACATGAGCTATACTAAGCATTTAATCACTAATTACATCCTGTATCTTCATGGTTTGCTCTTTATCCTTCTATCTGAAATATCGTCATGATTATTTTTTGTACATGTTCATCACTGAGTTACAGCCAGAAAGATGGGACTCCTCTAATCTAAACTTTACAAGCCTAAAGTGCAGAAATTTATATGACGAACTCCAAATTCCATTTCTAGACAGTGGAGAGACTTAAGATGTGATAAGGTCTTCCTTAGAGACAGATGATTTGTCCTTGTGCATAAGTGCTTGTTACTCTTCACTGATAATAAAGGGAATGTAGGTGTGGAATTAATTTAACTAAAAATGGATGTCATCATTGCAGATATGCTAGTCAGTATATATGTCAATAGATGTATTCAGTACGTACCCATGGGGTTTACCACAGGAGCCACCTCCTCTTAAAGAAGCATCTACAGTCAGCAAGAACTATGCCTTAAAAATGCATTTTTCTCTGCATTGGCTCTAGAGACATTGTGTTAATAATTTTGATATCGGTATCTATAGTATGTATGTCCAAACCTTGGTGAGATGAATGTTGTTCTTTGTGACCACCACAGGCCTTGATGTCTTCACTACAAAAGTTGATATTTGATCAATTTAATATCACTTAAGTCTCAGCATTTAAACTGAACAATTACTTTGAAGAGGCAGGTCTAAATAGCAAAACAACAACTACATAGTCTTTCTTCCAAGGCTATGAGTTGAAGATCTTTTGCTTCTTTTGACAGTCCGTGATATTTTGTCTCAAAAAAGTTGGGTGGTAAGAACCTCTAAGACCAAGGCAACAAACTATTTGCCAGAGTAAAAGTTATTCTGTATTTTATCCTCACCTTAATAGCACACAGTGTCACCTGTCAAATCATATGTAAATTACAACGGCTTTTTTGAACTACATAACTTTGCAATTAGTCCAGCAGAAGCAGCTACAGTCCCAGCAGAAATGGCACAAGACACATCTTCAGTGCAGTGGAGATACCTGGAACTGACGGGAGAGTATGCTCTAAGCTAGTTTTTACCTCTCTCAGAGACAGAAAAAAGAATGACAACCACAAATTTCCTTACACAATTGCTTCTGGAGCTTCAGATCCCCTGATGTAGAGGACCCATGTTTTCTGATGGCCTCCTTCATTCATTCTAAATGACGTAATCACGAATCCAGCTCAGCAGTTCTTAGAGTTGTATCTGAAGGTTCTGAATCCAGAGATATATCTTTGTTACAATCCATTCACAGACACTGGAAGAATCTATTTAGACCATTTAGAACCCATTGGTCCTTTTTCTCTATTGCACAGTTGCTTAAAATATTTTTTTTTCATCAGATGTACAGTCACTGTGTTTGTTTAGATCACAGCATTAATTTGTTCTCTAGAAACCTGTTCTAAAATGTGGAATAGGAACACAACGGAACATCCAGTGGAAATCACTGGAAATTCTATTAATCAATGCAATGTGATACGCATTTTCATTTCCAGTTCATGCCCAGTTATATCCTATGTAATATCCTTAGACACTTGACCAGCCTCCTTAATAAGTGTTGATGTGCAATGGAAAAATAAAGGGAAGGTTCCTGCAGACACTGGTCAAAGTTAGACAACCTTTTCACTTTCTATTTCTTTACTATAAAGATGTTTTTCCATAATTTAGTAGAGGAGTGAGGACACCATTACCTCTGTCTTTTTGTACTAACACTTTATGGAAAGGCCACATTCATAGCCATGCTATTGGAGAAAATCTTATGTTTAAAGTGTTCTTAAGGAAAATAACAGCTGAAAAATAGAATGTCAGCCTCAACAAAAACTGAAATACAACTTGTTTTTTTTATAAAGTAACCTTAAGACATTCCTCTACCTTTTGGAACATAAACAACATTTTTATTAGACCTTCTGGAGAACATCTCTCATCCAAACAGACAGTTTAAGCCCAACTGAGTGATTATTGTCCTCAGGGAAGAAAAGAGAATTAATATCTTTGGCTGTTATACTCCTGAGAATTTTGCTGTATTCTTTAACATCTTCATTTTATCATTGAGCATAAACTTACATCTCTCACAGGTGCTGCTTTAAGTCTTATTTCTTCCTAATGCTCTTGAAAAAACACAATTCACCATCATCCATAAAGCCATCAGTAATCTCTTGAGTTTTTCTTGTAATTAAAATCTTCTTTTCCTCTTTATAGATCTTATCTATAAACTTCAGATGTTTACTTTCATGTATTTTCTTCCTGACTTCAGTGACAATATTGAAGACAGTATCTCAAATAAGTTGATGATGACATTATATTTCAAGATCCGACAAACTAATTATATGATTAATCTGTTATAATCAATGTCAGAAAACTGACAATAGAAAAAGTCTTCCTCCACCTTGTTCCCCAAATCAATCTCCTATGACTGCAGTGAGATACAACATACTAATAAACAGTTGTAGTCTGACTTTTAAATCAAAATAACATTTATCCTTTTATTGTTGTTGTCATTAATTCTAAATAAAAAGGGTAACAGATTGTGAGAGATGATACTCCTTTGTCCAGTTTACTACCTTCATTTGAGGGTTTTTTTTATTCCATGTTTAGTTCAAGACTCTTATGTTCGCTACATCCTTTTTTATTTATGGAGATAGTATTATTCTACAATCTTCTCCACAATGTTTCTGTTCCTTTTCATTAATCCAACTACATGTCCATAGAGAAAAAGCAATGGAAGGTACCTTGAAAGGTGTTTTAGTCCTTTACACTGGGTCACTCCTCTGTTGCTTGCTTTTTCTAGAGATCACCAAAGTTGGAGACTCTGTATTCTCTTCATCAACCGGTTCCAAGGTTGTTCCTCTCCTGTTAAAAAACTTTTGGTCAATGACTAACTTGATAATTCACAAGAACCGTGTCCTCTGGTTTGTGGGATCTTTCAGCAAGATTTGAGATTTGATGTGCATCAGACTAAGGAATCATGTGTGTTTAGTATAATCTCAAGGCAAGGGTCGTGATGTATTTATCACCATTAATGCACAAACTATGACTGAGGGACACCAGCAATGAACGGATGTCCCATTTCCAGCTTAGTGCTGGATATAACAGCATAGGTTCATGGAATTCTTGGAGGTGTATTAATTAAGTCATCACTTTCAGTAAGACAAACGCATCATTTTGGGGATATTGTTGAGCATATATCAGCAAATTCTAACATGTCTGTAATATGCCATATAGATATAAGCAGAGCGAACATTTGAATTTGGGAAAGTATGCAGCTCTTCCAAAAATCTTTATGGCTTTTTAGCTTCTTTTGTCCTATATCTACTTCTTTAACTTACTTGAAAGAAATCAGTCATAATTCTTCCCCCTTGAAAATGTCCTGGAGGTTATTTTAGGCCACTTTGTTTATAATAAAGCACTCGCCTTATTTTCAGACCAACATTTGCTTTCTCTTGGGACTTTTTTGCTGCTCAATCAGCAAATGACACTGACCAAAACTGGTGCATAAGTCTTGGCTGGAACCCTGCTTTTGGGGAATTCCATCCATATTCTGCTAAGTGCTTGCAGATACATACATTCCTTTCCAGCCCCTTTGTTTATACCTACTGAGTTTGATTTCTCTCTAAAACCTCTTTATTCTGATGCAATGGAAATTAGTTACACTATGAAATTACACTTAGGTTTCCAACAGTATAAATCAGACCAAAAAATCAAGGCCTTGAGGAATAGCCATTAGTATGAGAACATACAGGGATTTTTTAGCTTTATTTGTATTGCTGTTCTGGAATTTTTTGCTATGCAGAAATAAATTCGCACACACACGCACAAAAAAGTGATTTTAAACACTCTACTGGGATTAAGGAATTGGGTGGGAGGTTTATTATTGTGTTATGGTAGCAGTCTGAATCCCTTAGCAAGATTACCTTCCTTGTGTTTGGCACGGTAGAAAAAAATCCCTGCTTATAATAATGCAAATTAAAATAACAGGACAGAGTATTAAGCATTACTAATGTGCTATTACTGTAGCAGTGTGAAGAAGTGGGAGCAAACTACAGCGTGTGTGAAATCACTGTTTGGGAACAAATGGGAATGTTGTATATTTGTTTGTATAATTTTACAGTGTATGTATTTCCCAAAAGGGAGGCAACAAAATATTTTCTGTGTTTTCTTCTTTAATTAAAGCACACGTTGTTTATTATAAGGCTGCATTAAAGTTCTTTCACTCTATTATAACAGGAGACTGGCTCGCTCTACACTACTGCTTATCCCCTTGTTTGGAATTCACTACACGGTGTTTGCTTTTTCTCCTGAAAATGTCAGTAAGCGGGAGAGACTAGTGTTTGAATTGGGACTGGGATCTTTCCAGGTGATTATACAGTGAATTCTGCTTTTGTTAAAAAGAAATCTCTATTCATTATAACCACTTTGCATGCACAGTTCTCAGACTGTGTGTTTATTTATGTATATGTTTTGTATACCAGGATTTTGGTTTTGTTTGTCTGTCTGTTTTAAATCCAGCTATTTTCTAGGATTTACTGAGGGATTTGAATGACATTATTTTTTTTCTCTCCCGTTTACCTAGGGTTTTGTTGTTGCTGTTCTCTATTGTTTCTTGAATGGGGAGGTAAGACTTTTAATATTTAACCTCCCCCACCCACCATCCCCATCCCATTTCCTTGTGGGAGTAACTGCTGTTCTAATCCTTCACTGTAACTCATCACCTACCATATTCCCTAATACTGTAGGCTGAGTCTCACATTATCTCAGCAAAAGAGGATGTGTGTTGGCTTTATTAAACAAAAACATTGGCCTTGCCAGAGATGACGGCTCAGATTAATGCTCCCTAGCAGAGGTCGGGACTATACTGGGCTCTTTGGTTATGTCATCCCAAGTGCAGAACTTTGCACTTGTCTTTGTTAAACTTTATACAGTTCTTGCTAGCCCACTCTTCCAGCCTGTTCAGTTCTCTCTGTAAGGTGAGAGATTCTCACCTTTCTGACATGTCCACCTCACCACCCAGATCGGTGTCATCAGCCAACTTGGTGAGAGTGCATTTAAACCCATCATCCAGATCATTTATGAAGATGTTCAACAGTGTGAAGCCCAGTACCAACCCCTGGAGGACCCTACTAGTGACAGGCTGCCAGCCTGAAAAACATTGGTCACCACCCTCTGAGTGTGGCCTTGCAGACTGCCAACCCAATCTATATCTTGCCAGTTTGCCTAGGAAGAGGCTGTGGAAACAGTGCCAAACGCCTTGCTGAAGTAAACAACATCCACTGCTCTCCCCATACCAACAGAAAACATTATTTTGTTGTAGAAGATAATCAGGCTAATCTGGTATGATTTGCCTTTGGTAAATCCTTTCTGGCTTTTCCCAATCACCTGCTTCATTTGGTTTGTGATAGTTCCTAGGTCTCATTCCATAATTCTCCCAGGGACTGAAATAAGACTAATGGGCTTGTAGTTTCCTGGGACCTCTAAAGAATAGAATAGAATAGAATAGAGCAGAGCAGAGCCCTTTTTGGGCCCTTCCTGTAGATGGGTATGACATATACCATCTTCCAGTCATCAGGGATATTCTCTGATCTCCCTAACTTTTCAGATATTGTAGATGGTGGCCTTGAAACAATGTCAGCCAGTTTTCTTAACATCTTGGGGTAGATTCCATCTGGTCCAATAGATTTATGAGGGTTGAGCTCTGCAAGAGGCCATAGACCAGACCTTCCTCCATTACTGGTAAGTCAGCACATGTGTTGTCATAGCTACTTGAACCTTTGACCTAGGATCCAGCTTCACCAGTAAAGAAAAAGGCCAAGAAGTTATTGAGAACCTCTGCCTTGTCAGCATTATTAGCAACTAGTTTCCCTGTGATGTTTAGCAATTGGCCTTTGTCTTCCCTGTGCTTCTGCTTTACTGCTCACACATCTGAAGAACCCTTTCTTGTTGTTCTTGACTTTTTTGGCCATTATCAGTTCTAGCTGAGCCTTAGCCTTCCTTACTGCAACTCTGCAGGCCCTAGCAAGGTACTTGTAGTCCCTAATGGGTATTTGGCTGCCTTTCCATAGCTGGTATGCTTCTATTTTGCTCTTAAGCAAAAGCTCATTGTTAACACAGCTGGTCCCTTGATCTGCCTTCTTCATTTCCCTTTGTAGGGGATGGACTGTTCTTGTGCTTCCAGGAGGTTGTTCTTGAGCCTTCTTCCCAGCACTCACAAGCTTCTTTGCCCTCCATGGATGCTTCCCACGGAATCCCTCAGAGCTAGGCTTTGAGCATACTGAAATTGGCTCTTCTAAAATCCAGAGTCTTTGTCCTACTACTGGTCTTCACTGTGCTCAGCAGTACCTTAAACTGCACAATGTTATGATCACTATATCCAAGATTACCATTGGTAGTTATGTTGTCAAGTAAGTTGTCTTGGTTCGTGAACAGTAAATCTAACATTTCTGTTTTACATAAAGTGCAAGTCCACCTCCTCTTTTTTCCCTCCTATCTTCCCAAAAGAGTTTGTAGCCTTCTATTGTGGTCTTCTGGTCATGTGAATTTTCCCACCAAGTTCCTGTGTTTTCTATAATATCATAACTCTCTGACTGGGCACAGAGCTCTAGTTTCTCCTCTTTGCTGCCCAGACTACATACATTGGTATATACAAACTTGAGGTGACTGGACTTAGGGTTCTTGCCCTTGGAAATGGTTGGGGGAGCATTCCTCACTATTCTTGTAGGTGAACCCATCCAACCTGCTGCTTATGAAAAAGCAGATGTCACAGCTTTGGACACTCCCCCTCGAGTTCATTAGTTTAAAGCACAACTCACTAAGTCAGCCAATCTGCTAGTGAAGATTCTCCTGCCTCTTCTAGGTAGGTGTATCCCATCTCTCCCCAATAGGCTGTATTCATAGAAGAATGTCCTATGATTGTAGAAAACAAAACCCTGGCAATGGCACCAGCCGCAAAGCCAGGTAGAGATCTGCATGATGCATTGACTTCTGCCCACACCCCTATTACCGACTGGCAAGACAGAGAAGATCACTTGGGCATCTGTCCCTTTCACTTGTGCCCCAGGGCTTTGAAGTCCTGCTTGATCTTGCCCAGGCTTTGCTTCACTGTGTCATTGGTGCCCACATGGAAAAAAAGTAGGGGATAGCAGTCTGTGCTTTTAACTAGTTGTGGCAATCTCTCTGTGACATCCTGGATCTTGGCTCATTGCAACCAGTAGACTTCACTTGACTGTATATCAGGCCAACAGACAGATGTCCCAGTGCCTCTCAGCAGAGAGCCACATGCTACTAGCACTCACCACTTCCTTTTGCAGTTTTTAGTATGTGCTGCTTGTACAGTGTCTCCCTGTGAATATTGCTCATAGGTTTTGACTGCTGACAAGGCTTAATATCTGTTGCTGGGTGGTACATAAGAAGGAGGGGAGTGAAGTGATAACCTGTTCCCAGGGGGTGACCAGAAACCATGGTGCCTCCTTCTCCAAGGTGCTGTCTGTTCTCTGTTGAAGCTCTACCAGCTCTGTCTGATAGTCCTTGGAAGTCACCACAGGGCTCTAATATTTCTTCTTGCAGTCTCAAACAATATTCTATTTCTTGTTCACCCTCCCTAACACAGCACAGCCTGCTCCTCCGCTTGCTGCCTGAATGACTCCACCAGAGCCCACCTTGAGCAGGGGGAGCTTCCACCCTGCTACACCCAGAAGGTGGGGTTACAGTCTGTGCATCCCTCTACCTGGACAGCTGCTTCCCTGATAGGAAGCTCTGTTTCGGTGGCTGCCTCCACTCTTCCCAGGTTAGCCTGGCTAGGTGGCTGATTCCTGTCTGCTGCAAAGCGCAGCTCTTGCCTGGTCTCTACCACCATGCTTCCAAAAACCTCAAAGCACTGTCTAAGAAACCCTTGTAACTCCTGGGAGACCTCAAGCTGTTTGGTAGGCTTGCACAGTCACCAGCTAGCTCAGGTGACCATCAGGGCAACAGCCTAAGCCTGCAGGTGAGCAGAGCAGGCAGCAGTTCGACAACTGGCAGAGTGCACAGCCCTTCCTGCGCGAGCTGTCACATAAACTGCTGATGTTGCTCCCAATGGATGTCATGCCCTGTTGCTGATGCTACACCCAACAGATCCCATGTCCTGTTGCTGATGCTGCTCCTAACAGAAGCTGGTCCTGGTCCTGTTTGCCCTCCTGGTTGGGTGCTCCCCAAGGAGCTGGTTGTATGCACCTTCCTACAGTTTGATCTGGCTGTGGGAACAGCTGGCACCACCCAGCTCTTGCCCACTCCTCTCATGAGACCTGATTTCTGCTGGTTGGTCCTTCCACACACAGCCCAAGGGTGTCAGATGCCCAGAAGCCCCCTCAGACACCCCCAGGGTACCTCGTAAACCTCACTCTCCTCTCAGCAACTGCTGCTGCTTCTAGTGTCAGCTTCCCATGATTGCTTCTTTTCTGATTCACCCATTGTGATCTGAAAATTGAAATTCCCCTGCCTTTCTTTGTCACACTGAAAACCTGAGATAATTTTTTTCTGAATTAATGGAAAAAGACTCCCTCCTCAAGGCTGCCTTAAGAGGAATATGTAGAGTTCATCCATTCTTTCCTCCACTGATATACATCTATTGTGCAGTCCAGCAGGAGAAGACTTCTTCTAAAATCACCTTCTTTTGTTCTTTTCAAGGAGGCTGAGACCATTTATTTCTACCAGTTTTAGTGCAGTATATGTTCTATGCTTGTTCACATACACCATGCAATAGCTGGTCTCTAGTACAAAAGGTCTCTAACTCCTTCATCCTTCTCCGATCACCATAACAAATCTCTTCAAGTTCATTAAACAATCTTATAGGTCATCTTTGCTTATGGGCTTAGTCAAGGTGACTGTTAAAGGACTCAAAGGTAAATGTTAAAGCATTACGCGTGGCTCAGTCCCACGTAGCTCAGAAGGTGAATTCTGGATCATGCCTTCCTGGAGTTAGTGGCTGCATTGATACTTCACTAGCTGGCATTACTGGATATCCACCTCTCCCACCTGCAACTGTTGTTTCATTACCTTGCGTGAGTGCTAAAGGAATAGCCAAATGGTCTTGTCTAAAACTCATATAGAGATAAGCACTAAGTGTGTCAGATTTCCTGTAACCCCTTGGAGGGGCGAGGGCTGTTCTTTGCCAGACTAACACAACCAGATTAATTAAAACCATTTTACCTCTCAAGGCATTAGAGAATGACTTGTTCTTCCACTAAATTACTTAGTATAAGAAAGGGCTTACAGATGCAAACACTATTTTCTTTTTACAGAGGTTATATACCCCATACTCTATCTAATCTATATCTATCTATGCTCTAACCAAACCAGAAATTTAGAGGTACTAGAAGGAGAATGTAAGTTTTCCAGTTGGACTTTTCCTCCCTGTAGTTAGTGTCCATACAGTTGAACCACTTGTTTAGCATTTTGTCACATGCTGATCCATTTTGACAGTTATACTAGTCTAGGAAAATCTAGCAATGACTGTTAAAGACACGTACACCTTTGACACAGCAGCTCATTGGAGACTGGAAAAATATATTGAGAAAATATCTCTGCATATTTCCTTGTTCTTATGCTATTTCATTCAGAAATATGCTACAGGCTACTGATCAGAATGGGTAACAGACTGAGTAAATGTTTGTCTGAGCTAGTATGGTCTTGTATTAAATCCTTACTATCTTATGTGTATATGTACACACATGCACACCTAGCAAGATTGCCAGGAATTTGGTGATGTAGAAAAGCTTTGAATTATTTGCTCACTTTCTAATTGGACTTCTGACCATGGACTGTTTTACTGTTGGTGATTTACTGTGGGTGCCCATCAAAAAAAGCTCAAGGGAAAGGAGGCTGTCATAGATGTATATGAAACCAAGAGCTGTCATCTGCTTAGAGGTGATCTGAAAGCAGGAGGCAAAGTTTTCAGTAGACGTGCATCCATTAATGGCAGGTGAGAGACAAGCTGCCTTTGTGGACAGGTTATCTCATTACTGTCTAGCACCTTTTTGTTGCTGGTTTCTTTGATTCCCTGCTATGTATTTGGTACTGGCCATTGATGAAAACAAGATATTTTTTTCCAAGAAGCTAGCTAAAGAACCGTGTTGGAGTTAGTGTTGAACAGGTCTTCTATGCATCTCTGGGCTGATCCTAAATTATCTGAAGTCAGAGACACAGAACCCAGGCTGTTATTCCGACTGCAGGCCTGGACCTCTTTCAGACATGGAGAAGTTACTTCAGATTTTGCTGAAGCGAGGAGTTTAATAATAGTCTTAAAAATAGTTCTGTCAAATTGTGGGGTTTTTTTCTAAACTTGATAATTTGTCAGCATGTCCTCGAGCGGCTAAGTACATAAAAAATGACCTTTTGAAGTTTCTCCCTAAAGGTGCAATCAGAAATAAAGAGAAAATGGAGGAGCTGGAAAGTCAACCGGTATTTTGCTGTGGATTTCAAACATCGTCATCCTTCTCTAGCGAGCAGCGGAGTGAACGGGGGGACACAACTCTCCATTCTGAGCAAGAGCAGCTCTCAGATTCGGATGTCCAGCATAAATGCAGAGAACCTAGCGACATGAGCAGCTAAGAAAAACAAATCAAACAACAAGCAAACCAAAAACCATCCCTTTAAAAAGAAAAAAAAAATCATAGTTTTGGTGGTGGTGGAGGTCTCCTTTCCTTTCCTTTCCTTTCCTTTCCTTTCCTTTCCTTTCCTTTCCTTTCCTTTCCTTTCCTTTCCTTTCCTTTCCTTTCCTTCCTTTTCCTTTTCCTTTTCCTTTTCCTTTTCCTTTTCCTTTTCCTTTTCCTTTTCCTTTTCCTTTTCCTTTTCCTTTTCCTTTTCCTTTTCCTTTTCCTTTTCCTTTTCCTTTTCCTTTTCCTTTTCCTTTTCCTTTTCCTTTTCCTTTTCCTTTTCCTTTTCCTTTTCCTTTTCCTTTTCCTTTTCCTTTTCCTTTTCCTTTTCCTTTTCCTTTTCCTTCCTTTCCTTTTTCCTTTCCTTCCCAACATTTCCTTGATGTTTGTAGAGGTGAAAAAGCAAAGGAAATGTGTACATACATATCTTTTTAGCAGTCACTGTAAATACCCAACTGTACTCAAGGCCATTAATGGAAACCCATTGAAAAGATAACCAACAGGCCAAGCCTACCCACTCAATGATTTACATTTCAGAGCATCTGCAAGTAATCCGTTGTCAGTCAGAAGTAACAAGTGATTGCTGTGCAGTTGTGATCCTTGGTTGCCAAACTGATACTAACCTGTGAATGGACATGACCATTGTTATTTTTCAAGTTGTTTTCCATTTTGGTTTGGATTTGCCTTTTTTTTTCCCTAGTCAAACATATCTTAGCCTGTCCCTGTCTTTTGGCGTGCTAATTTCCGCAGTGTTTCTCTTTTGAGTCTTAGGATGGAGCTAATATGCTGGGGTTAATCAAACCAGCTGATTCAGGAAGAACTCTAGAAAATGATGTTCATGGCTCAATTTAGTCAGATGTTGCCAGTGGACTTAAAGAAACTGCTGTGCCAATGTGAAGCTGCATAGCTACCATCAATCAGTGGGGGGACTCCAGGAAAGAGAGATGGGATTGGCTGTCTTTTTCCATACCCGGGGACACTTCTGAGAATGCTTTATGGTCTAGCTCAGCTGTGAATTTTAGAAAAGGGCCATGCAGTTGAGATACAGCTGTATTTTTAGCATTGACTATTGATTAATAGATTGATTGGATTGTTTGAATCCCTCTCACCTTAAGAGCAAAAGTCAATTCCAGGATGGCCTTTCCCTCCAGATAACCTTGAACCCTCTGCATCCGTATCCAAACATGGCATGTTTCTGGGTAGTGCTGTCACACAGAGTGTGGTGCCTTTGCAACCTGGTGGACTTCTGTGTGTTGACTCTTCCCTGCCAGAGCACGAGGCGCAAAAGTGATCTGGCATGATCATTTTGGAAGGTAAAAGTCACCTGCATTTGGTGAGCAAACTAAACTGAACAAGAGGATGATACAGAAGTGTCATGGCTTAACCCCTGCTGGCAACTAACCACCACACAGCTGCTCGCTCACTTCCCCCCGGTGGGATGGGGGAGAGAATTGGAAGAGTAAAAGTGGGAAAACTCATGTGTTGAGATCCCAGTTTAACAAGTAAAGCAAAAACCACATGCACAAGCAAAGCAAAACAAGGAGTGCATTCACTGCTTCCCATGGGCAGGCAGGTGCTCAGCCATCCCCAGGAAAGCAGGGCTCCATCACACCTAACAGTGACTTGGGAAGGCAAATGCCATCACTCTGAATGTCTCCCTCTTCTTCCTTTCCCCAGCTCTATATTGCTAAGCATGACACCATATGGTATGGAATATCCCTTTGCTCAGTTGGGGTCAAGTGTCCCACCTGTGCCCCCTCCCAACTTCTTGTTGGGAGCCTGCTTGCTGGTGGGGTGGGGTGAGGAGCAGTAAAGGCCTTGACTCTGTGTAAGCCCTGCTCAGCACTAAGACATCCCTGTATTATCAATGCTGTTTCCAGCATGAATCCAAACCAGCCCCACACTAGCTACTGTGAAGAAAATTAACTCTATCCCAGCCAAAACCAGCACAGGAAGGAAAAGATAAAGACTTTGTATGACTTCCCACACCTGGCAGTTGTTTCTCTCTTTAGATATTCTGTTTGTTTAACCACCAATGGTCTTACTGATTTTATTTGAGAGGAACTAAAATGTTCTTTCAACCTTTGCCTTGTTGTTAAAGCCACGACTGGTACATATCTAATTCAATCAAATGTCAATGATGTCAATTCTTAAAAGTCTTTATACAGTGCATAAAGGCTTTGAGGACTGTCTTAGCACTCACTTCATTTTGGATTTATGAACTGAGATATATATATAAATATATCTATACGTGCGTGTATGTGTATGCATATATTAAAAAAAATGAAAATGACATTTACAATGTGAAGTTTTGAACTGAAACTAATAGTAACCAGGAAATTCAAAATTCAGGCTTCTTCTCTGGTGTTAGTTGACATGATCGTGAACTAAGAAAAAAAAAGTGAAAGATTTGGAGTTTTAGTGTCAGCTGAGTGTGAGCTTTTAATTTCACTGGTTTTTGTTAGTTTAGGTAAAAAAAGTTTTAATGTCATTTTAAGCATAGGTTTTTAAAAATAATGCTAGTTTCCTTATTTTTAAAAGGAGAAAAAAAAGGTCTCAGAAGGTTGTGAAAGAAATATTAATTATAATACTTAACACTTATATAGTGCTTTATGGGACATAATCTGCTCTCAGTTGTAGCAGTGTAAATGAATGTAAAAATAATTTGAAACAGACAGAAATGTTGAGGTTTACTTCATATTTGTACAGGATCATGTTCTTAGGAGTTGCTTACACCCCTTTCAGGTGAAATCTATCCTTGCACAGAGGACCAGCAAAAAGGTTTAAATCACTTACATCACACTCCAGTACCTTAAGTGGGAGTTAAATGATCCAGACAACTTTTTTTTTTCAAGTCTTCAGCACTGGTTTGCTGCTCCAAGAATAGAATTTGTCCCCCTCTACCAGACTCTCTGCAAAAGTCACTGAAGTATTTTTAACTGATAGATTGGAGCTTCCTCTCATTAGATGCTGCTAAAAGCTATTTTAGAAAGTTTCCCAAGGAACCATGCACTTTGCAGTCCAGAAAGACGTGGGGAAAGTCCAATCTATCAGGTAAATGCATACTTAGACATTTTTTAAATGAGCATATCTAATGGTAGATGAGCAGATAACATCTAGTTTTGTATTTTCTGCAGTATGGGCGTTCACAAAGTATTATATTGACAATACTGTAAGTGTATTATTTAAAAGATCAAAAAGTATATTTTGCATGAATGGCTAGTAGCCAATTTTCAAACATTAATAAATTAGAACTTTTGAGTAAAAGGTGTTGAATAACTGCTTCTAGCTGGACACTTTTTGCCATGTTTCAGTCTGGAGCAAGAAGTTGTTTGGAACTTTCGTTGTTTTGTTGTTGAGGTTTTTTCTGAGCTTACTTTTGGATTCTGTTGTTTTCCTGGCTGTCCTACAGTGCTCTGCAATTTGAGTTGGTGGATCTCAGCCCAGTGCCTCGTGGGCAAATGTCCACATCACCAAAACCACCCTCCAATCATGCACACTGAAGACCAGGTCCTCAGCTAAATTAAAATCAGTACAGAAAACTGTTGCTATTGTTAGAACAAAGCCACTTCACTTTGCCTTGGGATTTGGCCTCAGCACATTACCGTTACTATTATTTTTTGGCAGTCGCAGCAAGAAAGGCCAAGGACTGAACAGTCATGAAAATTTGGACTTACCCCTTGAATTCCTAGAGCAGCGCTCAGGGGCAAGCCAAGTTGGGAAGGCAGTGGAGGGTAAATTTCTGCTGTTACAGTCCCTGTGTTTCTTGTTCAGTGGACAAATTGAAGTCTTCAGTACCTTTCACCAGCACTGAATTTACTAAAAGAAATGGTATCTCTCAACATATTTAATGTACAATATATTGTACAAGTAACCCTCTTATGATTTTTTTTTATTGGCAGTGTTGATGCACTTGCAAATGTGACTTTCCTTAGTCACTCAGACTTTCTTATCATACTTCAGGTGTATATAGTTATCTAAACCAGACTCTGATGTCATCGCACAAATTAGCTCTTAAGAAATCTTTATGTTGAATGTAAGCTGAAGATGCTGGACATGCATGGCCACCATTCACAGTGGCTGTCATTTCTATTTGTTTCAGGATGGAAGAAACCAACAGAGGGTTTGCTTCTCAGTGTGTGTAAATAGCAATTGAGTGTAACAGCGCTTTGTTTGATTTTTCACTGTGAAATATATTTTGGAGCTAGAAAGGCTATGTTATTAAAAATAATACATAATTAAAAGAAAATCAAGTGTGCAGTGCTCCTTGAGCCATTTTTTCTACCATGTCCATAGCGTATTTCTTGTCTAATTTTCTTATTTTGCTTTTGTAAATGTACAAAACTTTTCTGTGTTGCAGCTTTTGTGACTGTTTACTGTATCTAGCTGCTGTTTGATTATTGACTTTTTGATGTGGAGTGCTGGTACTACAGGACAATTAGCATCCCCAAATGAAAACAACAGCCTATATTCCAAAGGACAAGGCTTGTTTCATTGCTGCATGGTGGCCTCACTTCCTTTTACTTTCACCTACATATAGTATATCTGGAACTCAGAGCCCAGGTAATGAAACTGAAATGCTCAGTTGTGGGAGGTTTTATTTCATAGAAGAAAAATACCCAAGTTCCTCTGCCTCATTTAAGTACTTGTATTTGAAAGCCAGGTGTTAAAATGAGGTGGTGGGAGAAGGGAGAGAGATGAAGGCAGGTGAGTCCAGAGTGAAATGCAAAAAAGGTGCAGTTTGGAAGTTAAATTCAGACACTGTATTTGGTGTCCAGCTCCTCCTTTTCAGCAGCTGCCCATCACTGCAATTCAAGAACTGTGTCTTGCAAGTACAAGGCTAAATAACAACCAGAAGTGGGCAGGAATTTACTGTGCCAATAATTCGAGATTACATTTGCAAAGATGACTCTCCCTAGACTCTGTCCATCCATGGCAAGTGTGAGATATCTTCTGGAAGGGAATGCAGAGAAGTTCATAGATTCATAGAATCATAGAATCAACAGCCCAGATTGAAAGGGACGTCAGGCAATCATCTGGTCCAACCTTTCATGAGAAAGGGATTCTAGATGAGATCATCTAGCACCCTGCCCAACTGCATCTTGAAAACCTCCACTGATGGGGACTCTACCACATCCCTGGGGAGATTGTTCGAGTGAATGATTGTTCTCACTGTGAAAAATTTCTTTCTTATATTGAGGTGAAACCTCTCCTGGTGCAACTTGTACCTGTTCCCCTTGTCTTCTCCATGTGGGTTCTTGTGAAAAGACAGCCTCCATCCTCTTCGTAGCCACTTTTTTAGTACCCGAATACCCTGAGCCTTCTCTTCTCCAGGGAAAAAAGACAACTCTTCCAGGCTTTCCTCATCGAGCAGGTTGTCCATCCCTTTGATCATCTTCATGGCCTTCCTTCTGACCCTCTCCAATTCAGCTGCACCTTTCTTGAATTGCAGGGACCAGACTTAGAAATAATGTAGTGTATGTTAGACTCCTGTTCAAAATTTGGCCTGGGAGAATCTGATCCTCTTCAGCAGAGGTGAAAGGATTAGTTGTCATAATTTGCCTTGTTCATGTAATTTTGTAAAATTGTGGCTTTTCATATTTTCATATCAATGATGGATGAAATTCTGCTTCTGCATAGCATGATAGCTTCTGTGCTTGCATACAAAGGGCTACGCAGACCTCTTGTTAACTCAAATATTTTTTTTTTTTTTTTCATAAATCCCATGAGCAAAAGACATCAGTAACTAAATATATGCAAAGCCAAAATGATCAAGAACAAAACATATTTAACTGGTTAGAGCTGTTGGCCTCTGATCTTCAGGGGTTCCAGAGCAGTACAGTGCCATAAGGATGCTCAACCTGAAGGAAATTGTAACTGCCATTATTTTCACAGCATATTACTCCCACTTCTAAACTGATCGACTCTGCTTTTAAAATTCAGTAGGCTTTTCTTTTTCTCACCTTCTCTTCCCACTGGAAAGTTATTGTAAAACTTCACTCTTCTCGCAGTTAGAAACCTTTTTCTGAATTCCAAATTGAAATAACTTCTGGCTCACTTATGCTCCTTGTCATACTAATCTTGCCTCCAGTTCTTTTCTCCCTTCCCGAAATATGAACAGCTTTATTTCAGATAAAGTGTACAGTTTATCTTTGATCATGCAGCTGAAAGATAAGACTAAAAATAATCATGCAATTAAGCTGCATTTGTTTCAGCTCTAATCTCAGCTTGGGCAGCAAAAACAATGCAAAGAAGCAAATACAGACATATGCAAATCCATTGAGAACAGCAGGAAAATTAACTGAAAGCAGCTTGCCAAGCACCTTGGGGGAAAAAAAAAAAAGTAACAATAAAAACTAAGAGAAAGATTTCCAGTTCTTTAAAGTTCATAAATGAGATTTAGTTTTTGAGCAGCTTTCATTCAGCCAGATCTAAAGGCAGAAATGATCCCAATCTTCTTTTCTGGTTTCAGTTACAATCTTGCAAGAGAAGCTGTGTTGCTGGTGTTTCCAGTCAAAGGGATAGGACACTCATTCAGTTACCATACAGCAGGAAATCAACATTCAAATGGGCAAAAATATACAGATTGTGTCAACTTGTGAGGTTTCAGTGCTCATGTGTCTGCCACTGCTACTAAACCCCTACTAAATCTGGCCTGAACCATGCAGATACCTAACTTCACATTAACTTTCCAGCCCAGCCCTGCCAGAAATCAGATATAAGAATTTCAGAGGCTATAGCAAAGAAAAAAAATATGTCCAGAGTGACTTTAGTAAGCAGTGGCAATAAAAGAAATGCAAACACAATTCATTTCATTGGCTTTATTTGCCTTGTTATTTGAAATTGTTTTGCAATAGTGTTTCAGAAAGCAATTGTTTATGATAGAGGTTTTCAACCTGCGGTCTGTGGAAACTGCAGAGCCCATAGACTATTTCTGAAGCGTCCATGAAAGATGATTAAGGAAATTAAGTTCATTCATTGTACATAGCAATATATGCTTATAAGGCTCCTGAAGGGCTTTTGTGTTACCTGTAATTATGTGAAGTCTCTCACAGATCAATAAATGGTTGAAAAGTACAACTGCAAACAGCTGAGGATGAGTTACTACAAGCAATTTTCCCAAGACTTAGAATCATAGGATCGTTTAGGTTGGAAAAGACCTTTAAGATCATCAAGTCCAACCGTTACCCTAACCCTGCCAACCCACCACTAGAAGTCTGTCTGTTTTTTCAACTTTCTGCACATAGGATCATCCAGTCTTTGATGAACCTCTCAATGCCTCCCATCCAACATCCACTTTGACAAATAATGATAGAGAGAAGATGGCGAGGAAAGCATGACCACTGTTAGCCAGCTTTAATCACAAGGAGCATCTGTACCCTGATTTTACAGAGGGGACAGGGTGAGAGAACAGTGTAACCAGGTCTCTTTGTAGCCTTTTCACAGTGAGTAATTGGTTTGAGAAGATACAGGTAGAACAGGTGCTGCACCCTGGATGAAGCTACTGTACTTATCCCTCTGTGTCCTCAGAATCTACAGACACAAGCCAGCTGTGATGTCACAGCTGCCATGAAGTCCTATGAAGCCTTCTTACGTAACAAATTACAGGATCCAATGCCAAAGGAAATCCTTATAGTTTCCACATTCAGTGGATGTACCTAGAAAGTTCAACAAATTAAGTTTTTCCTCCTCAGTTTGATTATGTGATTTCATGATAGTAAGACTTTCTTTTTTTTCTGAGATTTTCTTGTGTGGGCAAGGCTTCCAGAGGAATGTAGGATGCTTAAAATCATCTGCTACGTGACACTGCAGAGCAATAGATATGACCTCAGCAGAGCTATTACAGCATGGAAGTTCTAAAGGGATGCAAGTCAAGGTAGTAAGAACACACAGAGCAGGATATGTGGGACACCACATGGGACCCTGCTTGGCCTCCAGCTGCCAGAGAAGATTAGTGTCTCCTACAGCTCCTGTGTCATACCTATGAGCTTTTTGTGGATATCTAGGAAACCAAGATAAACTCACTGGATGGGATTCAGCTCCAAACTCTAGTAGCTAGACTTTGATATCTATGTGAAGACAGTAACTCTTGGACTCCTGAGTCTACAACTGTAGAAATGTACATAATGCAAAGATACAACCAAATTTCTGATTTTACCTGATTTTCGTTCTTAGAGAGTTAATATAAGGGCTATATTAAATATTTGCCCCTTTCAGCATTGGGCATTCTGGCTCACAGGCAAAGTCCTGGAAAACATCTTGTGTCACTAAGCAGGCAGCTAAGGAGATACCCACATCACTTAACTTTAGACATCAGTAGTGAAGATATCTTTGATCTAGTTTCTCAACTTTGCCTTTGTAGTCACAAGAGAGAAATGAGCAATTTTAGAGTATAAGCATCAAACCTGTTTTTGATGTCTACTCAAGGGTGAGATGATTCATACTTTGCAAGTATCTGTTTCTTTCCACCAGGAAGTCTAGCTGAGCAGATCAGAGACAGATGTGGACACTGTGGAAGTCTACATGCAGATGACTTTTCCCCTGGCAACTTTGATCAGTCACTATTCTGTTTCATTCATGCTGAGAAATAGTGGTCTTGAAAAGCTTGGGGGTGGCTTCTGTTGGGTATTACCAACCAGACTGGGGGGAGGTGCATACCTGATAAAAGCTCTCACTTAAAGTAGTTTTCAGGAAGTCTTGCTCTCTCTGTCAGATTGTGTCTATATGACCAGCACTTCTGTGTCCAGAAACAAACCATAGTATACAGTGCACATGCAGTGAAAAAAAGATAGGATTTTACCCTCTGCTTTTAGCAGTCAGGCACCCAGTTCAGAATTGCATTTAAGAGTAACATTGAGAAGATATGGAATATGCAGTAGTAATGATGCTCTGATGTTAAGCTCCATGCATATCTGTACTAAAGAGCTAAGTTCAGCTAAATACACATTGTACTTTGTGTATGAAAACACACCAGCAGAGCTTGAACAATGTTTTGAACCTCGTGGTCTTTCACCTTCTTTTGGTTTAAATTGCAATTTCCCACTGGCTTTCGTTTGGGGAATTCACCCATGTAAAGAATTACTGTGTGATACGACACTGTGTGATATGACACTCTTCAGTGTCCAAAATGACTTGGGCTTCTGGATATGCCTTTTCCAATGGACTTTGTGCTTGCAGAGAAGTCTCAAGAGGCCTTTGTGTACTGGTATAATCTGTAAAAACAAGTATTTGGTGTGCTCATTCTTTTTTTTCTTTCCCTTCTTCTTGTCCATTTAGTGGCAATGTAACATGCTATAGCTCTGAGAAGTACCAATTTATTGGATGGAAAGCTGTATTTTGGCTATTGACTGTGTCAAGGTACAAACTTACTGACCTGTTGGGTCTAATATTGACCTTTTTTGGTCAAAATTGGTTTAACTGGTAATGGGATCTGGGGTTATTTAGCTTTGTTATGAGGTGGAAACAGAGATATCAATTGCTGCTTTCTAACTTTTTTGTGTTTTGAGAAATTGTTTTTAACATGTATACTGCTGTAGATGACACAATAAATGTATTACCATTTTGTATAAGTCTGTTCTGATATAAAATTGCACCAAAGAGAAATTTTTGTCTGTGAAGTTACAGGGTAGTTTATTTCTTCCTGAAGCAACAGGATGGAGTTTTGGGGGGGCTAAAAGGCTTAGCTTTCTTCCTGATGGGAACGAGTCCCTGGAATCTGCTGGGCAAAGTTAATCCTGGACCAACCAGGCATGAAGTCTTTTCCATTAGTGGGCCATACACATCCTTCGTTCACCATCAGTCAGTGGAGTTACATGAGGAAGGTGTTTAGCACAATGCATCTGTATGAAGCATGACTACGGTACTGCCAATATAAGTGCAACACACTCTCCATTGCAACTAATAGCTCCTGTGGCTCTGAGCTTTGATCCACAGGTCCTTTGGGGCCTACATATTATTTCTAAAGGGTCTAAATGGGAAAAGAAGGTCTGCTGTCCTCAAAAAAAGACACTATCATTTGGCAAAGGTGGAAAAAGATTGGTCTCTATAACGTCTGATATTCTTCAAGGCTTCATTTCTTTTCTAGTCAAAGCAAACCTCAAGAGTTTTATCATCAGGTTCAAAAGATCAGGTACAGTCATCCTACTGAAACAGAGGACTCCACAGTAGATGATCTATTTCTGATATTTCTCTAATCTTCTTCCTCAGCTTCAGCTATCATAAAATCTTTGTCTGGTCCTCATGGATCTGTGGATCCTCCACAAGGTTACATCTTTCAGTTGCTATTATCCTTCATTATTTACCCAAAGTACAGATGTTTGGAGGCTTATCCTTTGATGGGGAAGTGGTCATATTCCTATTGAAACTGAAGTTAGAGATGTGTCAGGGAGCAGACAGGGCCAGATGATCCTGGGGGATGGGTGGGGGGAGACAAGGGGCATCACATGGGCAGTAGGGCCAGTCACAGCCCCAGTGAGGGAGCAAGGAAGGACTGGAGACCAGGCTCAACCAAGAATCCAGATCATCAGGAAAATTCATGGTGGCAAGGCAGGTCCAAGATAGGTACAAGGCCAGGCCAGGCCGTCAACCTATGGATCAGCGGAGCCCTTGGGGAGACAGAGCTGTTGCAAAGCTGGAGATCAGCATCCTACAGCATTGCTGAAGTAGGGCCTGGACTGAAATGGGGTCTTGGACCCGTGGGCAGGCTGGGAGTTGGGTGGAACAGGGCACATACATGGATTTTCATTTTTGCTATATTTCGAATAATTGTAAATACCTCATGGTAATTCATTTACATGGATTTACTAAGTGATCTGAGGCAGCCTCAGCCCCTTTAAATGCTGGATGATGCAACAAAGGACATGTCTCCCCTTTGCACCATCTGCAAAAGTGTTGCATCAGTCACTATCTTACTAAACAGGGAGGTTAGCAAATGTGGAACAAGGAATCTGGGAAAGGCCTTATTGCTAAAGGTTACACCTTGTCTAAGAAATTTTTTTTAGGCTCCTTTTATATTTAAGAGGCAGAGAAAGAAAAAGCACCTCCAAAAGTATTTCAGCCCACTCTTAAAGTCATATGGTAAATATCCACAATTTTAAAGAAATAATAACACACTATAGCACATTTACTCCAAGAACCAGATGCTGGGAAAACCTCATTTACAAGGTCTGTCAACACACCAAGTACTGCCTCGAATCCAGCTGTATTTTCTGAAATTGAAAAATTCTCACTCAGAAACTAAAAAAAAAAAAATTTAATATTTTTTTTATTTCTCTCTATCTCTCGTTTAAATTTATTTTAAAGCATTTTAAACCCTACATCACCAAGACTTATGGCAACTTCCGTCTAGCAGGATACAGCCATCAAACTGTATCTGGTAGTTTCTGTAGCCTATTCCAGTAGTTGATCAATCAGTAACCACTGGACTTCCAAAAAGTTGGACACATCTCTGCATCTCATGATGTAGTTGCTCATCCATTGTTGGGCTAGGCTCTTCTAAAGTCTGTTTTTAATCTTGGGTGTGGAGTCAATCAACTTTGCCCACTCAACACAACTTGCCTTGAGATTGTTTGCTGGAGAGGAGTCATTTTTGCACCGCGTTTAGTAGATGACAAGAAAGTCATATTGTGCTTGTAATGTAACCACACAGGTAGCCTGAACACAAAGAAATCAAGCTATGACACTCCTCTAATATGCTTTAACTATAGGGTGGAGTTTAGTTCATGGAGTAAGGTGAGGGAATAGGAAGACACGTACACACCGACAAGGCGCCCAAGCTTTCATTACAGATAATAGCAGGAGCAGGAACTGGATGCTTAAATGCAAGTAGCTAGTGTGATTTTGGGAACTGTGTGGTGTCCTGCCTGAATTCCAGCTGCTCTTCCAGAAAAGTTGAGTCCAAAAATCTGAATCATGTCTCCAGGATAGCACAGATGTCTTGGATGCCCCAAGACATCTCAAATGGCATTTGGTAGCTATGTTTATGCAACAGAATCCAACTCCAGATTGATAGCCAGTGATGTCTAGACAGCTATACAGCCAGCCAAATGTAGGTGCTCACTTTTAGGAAAGCACCCTAATCCTTGAGTGGCTCATGGATTTCACTAACTGTATTGCTAATACTTCCACTGGCTTAGACATCGAAATCACATACAGGCTGCAGCATACAGATGCCTAAATTTAGCTATCAAAACCTGTGATCTTAACAGGACTTTTGCTTTACAGAAAGAGTATTGCATTGAGTATTTCTTATCACAGCATTTAATTTTTCCTGAAGATCATTCTCTGTCATGCAATGCACTTTAAACTGGTTAATTATTTCTTCCCTTAGTTTGAGATGCACCGAAACCTTTCACTTTTTTCAGGCCTTTTTTTTTATTTCCAATACTTCTACCATCCCTCTGCATTGCTCTGAAAATCCAGCTCTGGGTAGATTAGGCAACTTTGGGGAAGCTCAACACTGGCAAAGCAGGTAAAGCTACCCGCTGGGCGGATTTCTTTTAATCCGGAGTTCACACAATCTAGCTTTCTGGAAAAATATATACTGACACAGTAAGAGTTAAAAAACTACTCTTGGTGACAAATTTCAATTCCCTTAACAACATGTCTTTGCTACAACACCAAGAAAACCAGCTGAAACAGTTGGTTTTAATCTTTCCAGGTTGACATGCAGTTTGTAAAGGGATTTAAAAGTAATACTTGAAGAGTTAAACTCTGTAAAAGACCGCAGGGGATTAGAGGAAGAGAAAGCAGCTTTTCCTTGTTGGTATAACTTAATGGTAGATTGCAGCTGTCCCTTGGTAATCCTGCAAATCTCGTTTGGGAGGGGGAACATCTCAGGTTGGCGCTGGCTGTGAGCAGGGGGCAATGGTTGGGTGCATGGCCTACCTTTCCGGGCTGCACGCATCCAGACAGGCCGGCAGTGTGCCCAGCACGCACCACACACCACGAGATGGCAGTGCCTCCGCGCACACCGCTTCTAGACACCGTCTCTGACAACCGCTTTGCTGCCTTCGCAGGCCTGCTGTGAAGCGATATAACCCTGAAGCGTTCCCTACGCCCACACACACCATTGTGTCCTCAGGTGTGCCATCGAGAAGGCATCAGCAGCCTTTTCACAGCCCAAATAAAATCTTTATCCAAGAAACTTTTGCACTTTCCAGGTTTATTAACCTCATCACCAGGTTGTTTTTATCACAGAATCATTTTGTTGGAAAAGACTTTTAAGATCATCGAGTCCAACCATACCTGTCCACCACTAAACCACGTCTCTAAGCACTTCATCTACACGTCTTTTAAATACCTCCAGGGATGGGGACGCCACCACTTCCCTGGGTAGCCCATTCCACTGCCTGATAACCCCTTCAGTGAAGAAATATTTCCTAATATCTAATCTAAACCTCCCCTGGCGCAACTTGAGGCCATTTCCCCTTGCCCTATTGCTTGTTACTTGGAAGAAGAGACCAACACTCATCTTGTTACAACCTCCCTTCAGGAATTTGTAGAGGGCAATAAGGTCTCCCCTCAGCCTCCTCTACTCCAGGATAAACAACCCCAGTTCCCTCAGCCACTCTTCATAAGACTTGTGTTCCACACCCCTCCAAGGGTGCTCCAGGTGTGCCTTTTATACAAATTACCTAAAGAGTGGCTTTGTATATATGCAGAATATCTTCACATAGCCCTTGATTCCAGCTTGTGGCTTACACATTCTGATCCAAAATTGTTGAAAAGTAAAAGTCTTGGAAATGTTAAAGGCATTGGGAGGGATGCAGAGACATTTTGGACAAAGGTCAGGCAGAGTGGGTGGCCGGTGTATTGCTGAGGTTGCTGGAGAACTTTTGAAGGATTAGGTTGGATCTCTGTGAGGTTATTTGTGAGGGTGACTGGAAAGAGATTGAGGCAAAAGGGGGTAACTGGGGAGTTAAGGCAAACTGAACGTGCATGGTAATGGTATATGGGTAAAAACTAGATTGCAGGGTCTGGTAGGAAGGGTGCAGTTGCTGGAGCTGTTGAATTTTTGAGGAGACTGAACGCTGAATGACATCATGGAAAGGTCCTTCATGGTGTACTGGGACCTATCACCTTTCTTTGTCATTATTTCTCCTTCATCCGGATCCTTCATCCAGTGAAGAAAGCTCCCAGTAATAAAGGAAGAGGACATATAGTGAGTTAGGGGTCTTAAAGTCAAATGCAGGCCATCCTGAGAGCTCATCTGGGAAGTGGGAATTGCTGTGTGACACAAGATGGCTGATACAAACACCAAATAAACGATGAAGTTAGGTGGGAGAGAAAGTAAAGGGAAGTAAAGGGAAGAAGAGGTTTCCATAACATAAAGCCTCAGGCCAGATTTTTTTTTGGAAGAAATGTTCCCAGGTCAGCCAAAAGCAGAAGCATAATTCACTCCAACTTTGTTCCTTCCCAAAGGCAGATGAAGTGATATAGATCAATTCCTTTATATGGATAACTCAGTAACGTTTACCACAACTATTTCCTCAATAAAACATTCAGAAGTAGTCAGATAACTGAGCCAATGGTCTTCTCTCAAAGATGGATAGAAGCAGGGTACCACAGACCTATGACTTAGTGCTGGTGTCTTGGAAGGGGAGTGGGGCATTAACTCAGGCTGCAGGATCATACAACGTAAATCTTTTCTTGGCTGAACAGGTCAAAATTGTACATATTCATAGGCTTCAGAACTGTATCCATACTAAACAGAATTATAAGACTATCCTTTTTTTTATAAAGTCTCAAATGAAATATTCAAACTGACATAATTAAAATTTACAAACTCACAACAGTTGTAATTATCATTTGCATTTTATAGATGTACATTATACAAATGTGTTTGCTTCACTATGCTAGGCAAGAAACTTAAACAACACAGGAGCAAGGGTTACTTTTACAAGTAAAATTGATAAGGAGGTGAGAATAGACAAAATGACGCCTTATAGATGACATCTGATTCATTGGGACAGATGGGTTAAATGCCTAATTAATGAAGGACTGATCTAAACCATATTTCTAGAAATCTGGACAATTCATCTCTGGTCTTATAATGGAAGTAGAGATGAAACACCTAAAGTCAACAAAGCTGTTTCCACAAAGTCAAATATCTCCTGGCCTAAATGATTAGCCAAGACTAGAGCAAAACGAGAGACAGGAGCACTACTTAAAGCTAAACTGATAGTGCAGTTCACAGAGAGCCAACATGTACTTGAATGGCCATGGCCTCTAGCAGCGCTTTCAGGTCTGAATGCAGGTCCTCCTGGGAATGGTCCTATCCTGAAAGGAACTATAGCTGTGTCTAGTGTACCTCGTGTGCCCTGTTTTTGCTTTTGGAGAGTTTGAGGTAGAGTCTAACTCAGTCCTGAAGAAAGCAGAAGGCCACCCAAAGAAGTGATGCAAGCACAACATTTGTTCGTCCCATTTTACTAGACCATATTTTGCTTCACTAGACCACACTCCTGTGTTGATAATTCTCACCCATGAAATATCATTGAGTGGAGTGATAATGAGCTGAGAAATGGTGGGCAGGACTGAGGTAATCACAGTGATCACAGCAGATTAGTTGTCAAAGGGAGGTCCCAAAAAAAGCACAAAAGGACAGTTTAATTGTGTATTTCATTGATGGATCAAGCCAGCCTTCAAGGTTATGGCCGCAGAATGTCTGTTCCAGATACATAAGGACCAACATCTGGGAACTAAGACTAGGTCTCTAAATTATTCTGAGCTCAAGGTAGCCCAGCTAGCATACTGTGTTGAGGTTGCTTTATGTTCTTCCTTCATACACACATAATCTGCCTAATGTTCAGCTACTCCGTGTTTTCCATGGACAAGAAAGGGCTTGGGTTCCTCTGGCCTAATTTAATCTCTCTGTTCAACAGGCATGGAAGAAAAAAACCCAAGCAGATAACATAACTTGTTCTTTATTTGCATCACTCTTGAGACACCTTGATATTCCTTTTAAAGGAGGTTGCTGCTCCATTGGTAGGTGCTTAACAAGTTTCTATGTGTAATTCCCATTAAGTCAGCTCAGATTGTCTCAAAACAACTAATAAAACATTGCTAACCATTATCGTAAACTTTTGCCACCACATAACTCTTTCAAATGAAGATTAGGAATAGTGTTGTTGAAAACTGGAAATTTTGGGAAACACTAACAAAGACGTGACAAACACGCTGGGCCTGGGGGGAATTAATGTAGTTCCTTTTTTTCTTGGGTACTAACCTGTTGATTCACACTAGTTCAAGGTCTGGCTTTTTATAACAAAACAAGTGGATTTTATATGCTTAAGGAGAGAGACAACCAGAGTTGTGAGACTAATCTGTACCAGGTGAGAAAAGCAGCTCACATTCAGGACAAGAAATTCGCAGAAGGCTCTTGACATTATGGAAAGCCATAAAGGATCCAAGATGTCCATCTCTTAGGTAGTGTATTACAACATCAAAGCGACTCATCTTGCTAGAAAAGCTCAGACAGAAGTTACACTATTCTGGTACACCGATGTTTTCCTTTTTGGACTGATTCTTTCAAGCAGTGATAACTGAGTGACATAGTTGACTGGACTGTTTTCTCTGGACAAAGTCCCATGTTTGTGTGTGAAGTTCAGGTATTCTTGATACTGCCATTTGCATAGTTGTTTCTTCAGTTCACTCTGAACCTATAGAAAAGCAATTTAAAAACAAAGAATCAGAAAATTAAGACCTAGTGGGCCTGACTACTTAGCCCAGATGCACGAAGGCACCCACATCAATCAGGATTAAGCCTTAATACATTTTTAGAACTTAAACTATGTCCCTATTCACTTTTGAAAATAAACAGACTTGATTTCCAAAATTCAGAGGATGAAGGGGGAGTTTTTGACAGCAGTTTCATTGTTTATTGTTGTAGGTCTGCCTCATAAATATTTCTACCTTTTTATATAATTTCTGTTTTTCCTCATAGTAAATCTTCTGTGCCTCCTTGCTGTGACCTGCTATGTACAACAAGGGTCTTTCTCCAAGCTTTCAATTTCTCCAGGTTGAAATCCCTCTTAAAGACCCCTTACCAACTGTAAGATACTGGATCAACTTGAATACATACTACATTTAAGAAAGGACTCGGAGATCCTCAAAAGCACAGGTAAAACTGGTTTTTTTACCATATGACACACAACTAACAGGTAGATTGAACAACCCTGGAGGTCCATGGCCTGCTGTTGACACTACTGGGACCGGGGTGAGGGGACAGTGGGAAAGTAGGTTCTGTTGCCCTACATAAAGCAACTTATGCTCAAAGCTGGGGAGAGAGAGCAAGTAGGTGCAGGAAACACCCAGTCCTTGCCACCATTCACATGAGCATTCTGCTCCTGTGGATTAATTGCTCGCTGTTGCCTGTTACCTCTGTCCGTGTTCAGCTTCATATCTCTCTGGTTCTCCTGCAAAGGGGATGGCTCACAAAATAATTTACCAATGCCATCCTAAACTAAGAAGTTATGTCAAATCCTTCTAATCACATAGCTGCCATATTCTGGGGCTGTCATTAGTACTGAAAATCTACGACAGTATTATAGTTGTAGCACCAGTAGCACAAACCCACTCCAAATTAAATGCAGAAATAAGCTGTAAGTGAAACTATTAATTCTTACAGGGGACCTATGTATGGATAAATGTGAATTAACTACTTTGAACTTAGGAATTCATCCAGTAATTCTGTTATCTAATCCTCTACTGCATATGGGCTCTACAGCAACACGCAGAAAGGAAGGTGGGACATGTGGAACATCTTGGACATCGGGGCTCCCTGAAAGTCACTGGCAATATTTATCATTGTGGTGGCCCCTATTCTGACTTTATTCTGACATACACAGAGGTGTGTGGATTTTCAAGTATGGACAGAACCTGCCCTCTGGAGCTTTCAGGACTCTAGTAAATAAAAGGGGGCTTCCTCCACTAACCCAGTAATCCAGGACTATCCCAGAAAGCTCAAGGCCCTTGAACACTCCTATGTACCTTATTCCAAAAAACCAGGACAAACAGTACCAGTTTCCTTCCATACACATACCATCCTGCTTGGCAGCAGCACAGTCTCTCACATTGTTGCAGATACTTAACACTGGAGCAACACACACAGAGAAAATATTAGTTTTTATGATTGCAGGGAACCATAACAGATGGAGGAAGGCTCCACTACCAAGTTATAATGAGTGGCCAATCTGCTTCAGAAGCAGTTATCCCTAAGCAGCATGGACACAAGCCAACCCATAACACTTAATCATGGGCCCAGGGATCGCTCTCTACCTGACCCTTTTTCAACACGTAGTAGGTTTGTGTGTTGCAAGATACAATATGCAAGCTATTTAAAGGCTGTTGGCAAGGAGTCTATGTGGACAGAAGGCAGGTGGGAAGTAGAACATTCTGTATTTACAGTTAGTCCTGAAGGCACTCTCTCAGAATGGCACTAGAATGGCCATTATAAATTGTTTTTCTAAGTAACAAACATATTTTAGGCATCATTCATCCTTGGGTAGGATTAATTTTGCCTCCATTTAGACATCTCTATTGAAGCGTTCAGTGTAAGCTAGTGGGGAGACTGAGGCACCATTAGTGGTCATTCTTCTCATCTAACTTACACACTTTCCTGAGGATAAGATGTGTTTTCACATTTTCTCATGGTTCTTGTTTCATGGCTTTTTGGGAAACTGCAGGCAAATTCTGGCAATCCACACGGTATTTACACAAGGAAATCCAGATAACTCTCTTCCTTTCTGTGGGAAGCTGTTAGTTTTTAAAATGTCAGGAAAATGCACTACAGGGAATTAATCCAAATTCTAACAATGTTACAAAGAACAAGAAAGAAAGTTTGAAAAAAAAACTACTGAAAACACACAGGTTGTTCTGGAGAAGGGGAAAGGGAAAGGGTAAGAGAAAAGGAAAGGGAGAGGGAAAGGGAAAAGGAAAGGGAAAGGGAAAAGGAAAGGGAAAAGGAAAAGGAAAGGGAAAGGGAAGAAACTTACTAGGACAAAATAAACCTAAAGAAAGTAAGGAGCATTCCAAGCTTTTCCTCGAGATATCACCATGATAGCTATTGGACATAAAGCAGAAGAAAAGTCCCCTGACAGGAAAGTCACTAACCTAACTAAAGGGTCATTGCTTCAAAGCTTATTTTGTGTCCTTCTGTCAGAACTGTATGAGTATAAATAAAGTCAAAAAGGTACCAGGGGAAAAAAAGAGATATGTGTATTTCATGCTTTCAGCAGCAGATCAAAGCACAAATCTGTTCTGGAAATAGGAAAAAAAAAAAAGAAAAAAAAAAAAAAAAGAGAAAGAGAGGCCCATGAGTTTAAAAGGTTTTGATAATCTTATGTAGTTGCTACTCACCTCTGCATTTGAGAAGCAATATAGAAGAGCAACAACAAAACCCTAGGACAGTGAGGGTAGGGAGAAAAAAGCCAACTGTCAGGATATAAAGCATTGAATCAGAGACAAATATCAGGTTTTATTCAAAATTTGAGTAAGACAACAAAAATACTTATTTTCCATTGTTTCATTGGAATTTAGGTGATGTGGCACTATGTATTTGGTTTTCATAATAGGATTAAATTCCTTAATGGACTGGCAACACTGTATGTATATTATAGCCCTTGTATGGAGACACTGAGGACTAGCTGTTTACTGTATCCCACAAACAAGTTTTTTCCTCAGATAAGGTAGTAGGACCGTCTGTCTTATTCTGGTCTATATTTATGGTAGTGAATAAACTGGGTGAGGACCTGCTCTTGTTTTGCATCTTTACTGCTAAACTATCTGTTTGACTCACAAGACCATGGCTGTGTTCCAAAAACCTGTTGGGAAAGGTCTTGGGTTCATATTCACCCTGAACTACTGTCAGGCATTGTTTGGGAGCCAAGTCATCTCACAGACTGTGCAAACACAGGCAAGCACTGGACAGTGCTAGACTACACGTGTGTTAGCAAAACTGAACAAAGCACAGCCCTGCACACTGACCCTTACTTCCACATGTTGTTAAAATGTCATCATGGTCCACGACACCACTTTGTCTTGGGCCAACAAGTATTTTTCCCAAACAGTGTCCAGCCGTGGTTGAGAGGTAAGCAAAGAAGAGGGATCATTTTCAACACACACGAACATGGACAAGCTGTCGTGGGGTACAAGGGAAAGGGGAAGGAAATAGACCTCAGCTATTTATTACAAAATGTACCATACGTAGGCCCCGGCCCTTTCAAATTCATGATATTTTTCTGAAATGTTATAGCAAAATAAAAGAAACTAAGAAGTATTAAATGACTGATTCATTACTGCTAAAGGGTAAGGGCAGAACAGGATGTTATACATTATCCTCATTTTTTCAATCCTCTTATCATCACCTTTATTGTGTGGAATTAGTTTCAATCAGTTCACCTTAATCCATAGACTGGTCTTCATGGTACTCAGTCATTGCTATTTAATAAAGGTAGATGTATTTTTTATGTGATTATTAATATCAAGTCTGAGTCAGAACTCAAAACTAGTGTGAGATTTCAAATAATAAGGTAAGGGAATGAACAACAGAAAGAGCTTGCGAAGGAGTCAGATGGAATGTGTGTGTTCAATTCAGACACATTATTAAGACCTGCTCTAATAACCAACTTAAAATGTAAAATTCCTGAGAGTGTGGTGTTTCAGCCCAGGCCTCCTAGGACTGATAAACATTTTGTCCAGCTTACCTGAAAAGAACCCAAACCCAGCTCAATATAAAGGCGAGCTTCCAAACCAGTGCTTTCTGGGAAAAATGCAAATACAATGTAGTGCACTCCAAAGAGGGGGATCAAGAGTAATGTGGACTTAGCAAGTCTCCTGGCAAACCAAGAATTAAAGAACACTGTTAGAAATATGGAATTAGTGATAGCAATTATATGTTGAAATAAATGTTAATACAGGGTACGGCTCCAGAATGGAGGCAACTACATCTAACAAAGTTACAGAAAGATTACTTTCTGCCACTCCCACCGTCAACACCTCGTGAACAAAAAAGAAAAAAATAAGCATTTAAGTTTTCTGGATTGACCTTTAAGGGTTCTTCTCCCCACTATACATGTAAAAACAGGGGCACCAAACTAAGTACTCTGATCTACTGTCCTGAGACTAACCTCAATCACATGTAGGTATCCTCCATATAAGTGTCTCAAACTCCAAAACTGTCAATGGAGATCTCATCATCAATGTCCATAGGACCCAATTCAGTTGCTTAAACAATGGTGTGAGAGCCTAGGGTCTTCTGCTTGGCCTTCAGCTCACTCCAGAAGGGCACAGGTTTACGCTAGGTCCTGTGCCATAACTAACAGCCACACCTATGTATCTTAAGACAAGTAAAATAGTTCACTTGAGTCCTCTGACTGCATTGATGACACTCACATTGATTCTGAAGGGGGTCATAAACATGAAGGACTAGGTTCAGTTACCAGAACATCAGCACCATGTTACTGTGAAGAATTTAAAGGAAATTATCTGCATCTTTTCCTATGTGACCATATAGGACTGGAAGCAAGATGGATGCACAACCTGACATTTAATGTTTACACTTTCAAGGTAGGTCCTGTTGGAGTTGTAATACTTTATATTTTACTTTTCTCATTGTCCCCAACACATCCACCTCACCCTCCTCCCCCTGAAGAAAGAGAAAGATGAGATATTTGGGATGAAAAAGAAAGTTTACATTGTTATTTATTCTGGGGATTTCTCTTTCTATTAGTAAAGAGGAGAACATTTTGTGCTCCTGCCCATAAAACTTCTCTTACAGCAGCTAGAATGGGTCAATATCAAAAGACCCAGAAATACTTACACGAAGTGGCTTGAATGGCTCCCTCCTCCCTCTTGAGATTTCAATTTATGGACTAGAGTTCGGATCACATTAATAAATATAATAAAGTTAATCTAAAAAGACAAGACAAAATCTGTAAACTTACTGCAAGTCAAGACACATTTTCAGTTGATACAATTTAACTGAAAATTCTCAGTTATAAGAATTGTACCAGTACAGCCCAGTGAAAATGTGCTCACAGATCAAATCAATAGCATTGGAAATAGTACAATTTTTCCCACCAATATATAGTTATACATAAGGATATGCTGAAAGCTATGTTGAATGAATATAGACCTACATATCTCAATATTGGTTTATGTCTGATATTAAGTCCTAGTATTTGCTGTCAGCACCTAGCAGATCTTACAAGGTCTAAATAGTCCCCCCCTGCTCCCTTCATTGTTTACAACACTGTTACGTTACTGTTTCTTCCCTAAATTTAGATGGAATGAATGTGTGCGTAAGGGTCATTTTTTGTCTTAAGTTTATGTCTTAAGAATGCATTTTAAAAATACACTAGATAAAATTATGTATTTGTTGTATATTATAAGTATTTGTCGTATTAAACCAGCTTCATATTATCTGAGAGTCTTGCCTTTCTTCAGAAATGACTTACAGAGACACAGACAGGACCGTGGTATGTGGAATGGAGGTGTCAAGATGATTCATTATGTCCTAGCATGACTCTAGAAAATACAGTATTTACCCTTTAGGTTGTGATCTGTGGTGGAACAGGACACAATAAAAACAGCAAAAACAACAACAAAACCTTACGTTATACAATAATTAAAAACTATTTGAAATTCAATACCATGGCATGTGCTATTGCTCTTCTCCCAGCTTACTGGAAGGAAACACTAACTTAGCTTTCACATTTCAAAAGATACTCAAGACAAAATGAAAAAAAACATACTAATACAGTTAGCAGAATGGGGCCTTTGATGATCCATAACACCACTCCATTTTCATCATCATCCCAACATCTGAAACAGCAAACAAAACCAGTCATATTGTCTATCCCATGTGACCTTTCACAACATGTGAAATTATTTCTGTCACAGAATAAGAAAGTGATGGATACGAAGTTTTAAATCACTGTTTAAAGGCCCCTGACAGCACTTGTACCCTGATACCTCTCTAGAAGTTTCTGTGCAGCCCAATCTAAGGAAAGTTTATTCAGTAAGAGGCAAAGGTTGAAGAACCAAAGCAAAGTCAAGAAATGCACATTTTTATTTTCAGGCTCTCCTGTTGAAAAAGTGCCTGTTTTACAGGGTACAGATCAGAGACTAAACTACTGTGCATCCACAAATGTGATGACTTTGGGGTCATGAGGAAACAGGAAGGAAAAATCTAGAGCCCTAGTAAAGGTACCCTGAAAGGAGAGGGCAGAATGCACTTTTGGTCCTTGTTGTGAGGATTTCCTGTACTTAATATCAATAACAGTCCAGCTTAACTCCTTCCAGTCAAGTGCCATACATGTTAGGTTATATCATGCTCCCTCTTCCTCTATTTTCCCTCTTTCAGTTTTGTGACACAGGATATTTGGCTCCATGACAATAAAGCTTACAGATGGTGGCTTGTCCCAGCATGTCTGGGTGTAAGGTGTATCACTGCAATGTGAGCAGTGTGAGTTCAGACCAGCTGTGTCTGAAGAACTTGAGTTTCCCATTCACTAGGCTGTTAGGTAAAAGGCGCATAGTTCTGAAACTACAGAATGTTTATATATCTCATATTAGAAGAGCAACCAGATGAATGCAGGATCCGCAATGAGATTCTTCTGACCATGTAGATGTCTTCATCTATTCAAATACATTTCCTTTGCAGCCAAAGGAAATCAGTACAGCAGGACACAATTAATCTCATCTCAAAGTGGACATTTAAAATACATCAGAGAAGTAAACTGAGCAGGTAGGGACTTTGCTGGAAGAGCACCTGAAGTTCAGACACCTTTCAGCCCCCTCTTCAAGTCTGTGAGAACTCATCAGAGCTCTTATTCCTGCTCTCCACCATTCTCTGAACTCTCTCTGTAACTGGAGTATCTTGTGCCAGATTCTTCTGCTACAGATCCAACAGCTAGACCCAGCAATTCTTTGGAAGAGGAGCAGTCGGAAAGGAGGAAATGAACTTTTTCTCACACCTCTCCTGGCTACGAAAAGGAAACACATGATGTGGAAAGGTAGACCACTTCCACTTATGAAACATTACAGTGGAGAACTTTTGCAGATGTATTGCGGTAATATAAAGAAAGGAAAATAGGGTGTGCTAAATGTGGTGGGCCATAGAACTTACTGCTTCTACATCATTAATCTGAGTCCTGAGCAGGCTGGTGTAAAACAGTATCTTTTCCAAATGATCATCCATGTGAAATGACCCGAAGGCCTTCAGAGGAGCTTTTAGTAAACAATCACCTGCTTTATACCTGGCTCTCATATTAAAAAATCAAAGACAAATTAAAAAAAATCAAAGAAATGAAAGAAGAAATTACTTATCAGGACATCATGTGTTTGTTTGGGAGGTACTTATCTGAAGAGATTAGTGTTAGTAATTTATGGCTGATTTCATACAGAAACAGTGATTTTCTTAAAATATAATTATCTCAAGGACTGGACATTAAGAAACTAAATGAAATTTTAATACTTACTATGATATTTCCAGGTTTTGTTACTCCACATATGCACATGAAAATCAAAAGAATTAAAACTATTTTCTCACTTATTTGAGTATGGCGTTTAAAGATTAGAGGAACAACTCTGGAACACTTTTTTTTTGCTTCTCTGTTTTTTATATCTATCTTTTTCCCACCAGAAAATCTAAATACAATACAAAATAGGATGATCTTGGATTCCTTATCCAAGCTCTGACTTACCCGGTATTTTGTCTATGGATTCTTGTGAGGACCCAAGCAAACATCACAGCAGTGGGAGCTCCTGGACAAATCAACATGAAACACACAATATAATTGTTTTGAATACTGTGCCCCATAGAAACTTTATTCCAAGAAGTTTCACAGTGCAGCAGATTGGATGGACATTAAAGGCCCAACAATGGGCCAGACAATTTTAAATAACATTATGAAAGAACTAAACTTGCTGTTCAGGGGGAGAAAAAAAAAAAAAAAGGAAAAGAAAGTCAGAAGAATGAAATTAAAACAAAGGGGAATAGGGGATGCAGGGAAACTAACTCTTCAGAAGTAACAGCTAAGAATTACTTGAAGGTTTGGATGTGAATTACAAGCACTTGTAAAGCTGGAGGAATTATTCATTTAGCTAAAGCTCTTTTATCTTTTGAATTGTGGCCAGCATACACTAGATGGAAGAGTTCACATTTTTGTCCTAAGGAGCTTCTACTAATCAGTGTAGAGCCATCAACTGATAAGCATTTCTTGAAAATTTAGCTAAATCCATGAATTGGTGATTTCTAACCTAACTTTGTCACAGCTTATCCTTCTGCATTTATGACTCAATAATTATTTATTTTTCTTCCTTTTTTTTTTTTTTTTTTTTTTTTAAACAGATCTATAAACTTTGCAATTGCTTTTGCTCTTATTCTGCGTAATGGAATTTCCAAAGACCAACTGACTTTCAAAGCTGCTACAAAAGAGACTGTAATCTGAGCAAGTTACATTTTCACTGATAAATCTATAGAAATATAGGTAATATCTAAGTGTCATTTGAGATCTGTAGGAAAAGCCCAGAAGTTATCCTTCCTAATTTTAGCTCTTTCTTCAAGGCCTTTAAACTGAGACCATATTCAGTTCAAGTTACCTTTTTAATTAATCAAGAGAAATATTTACATCTAAGTTACCCCTGAGATGTCTCTCACTTTCCATTGATTATAGAAGGAGATGAGGGTTACTGTACTATTAATTGAGGTGTACCTTTGTTTTCTCAACTTAGCTGTGATTAGTCAAGGTCTAAGCATTTAGTTTCAGGATTTCATAATTGGAATGGCTCTAAATTAACATCCTCTTTATAAAATTCAGACTTTGAAAATTTAATTACAGAAAAAAAGTCTGAGAATCTGAAGATGAAGGATAAATTACTATGTACTTCAGAATTTTAATTTCACTAAGCCAAAAATGTCATGTAACCACTCAGTTTGCAATCCTCCATTTTAAAATGGCCAAGATTAGAACAAGAATATCTGAGAGTCACAATAAACAATTCTGTCCAGTGAAATAAATTTTATGTATTAAATAATATTTTATGTATGTATTAATATCCTAAAAATCAGAGATTATTTTAATTGATATATAAACTCAAAAGATTACCTAAAGCCAGGTCCCTGAAAAAAATAGAAATTTTTGTTTCCTAGGCCTGAACTCAATGTGATTTAAGATTAATCTACCTAATTCTGCTAACTGAAAGCAAAATGTCACCCAAACTTCTTTAGTCAGTGGAGGAAGGCAACATGTTTCCAGGATGTTACCCAGCCACATTACTCATCTTCTTGAGGACTGGATTAATCATCACCATGGCATGCACACCTCACTCTACTGACTGCAGGAGAAACCTGGAGAGATAGTTTTGATTAGATGGCTAACTTTTAAATTACTGTAGTTGCATGAAATTAAACCCAGTCACAAAGACCAATGCTGTAGTCTTTTGAGTAGGCATATCATAATGCTTCTAGAAATCCATCCTACCCTCTCCTTCAAAGTTTTGAACAGTTAAATATCTAACAAGATAAGAAGAAAAACAGAATAATGGTATGGTTTTGATATAGTAGTACTGGATGAATGGGCAACTTTCATCAGAAAGGTGGCACCTTTGATAGTCACCTTTTAACTCAGATATGAAAGTAAACGGAAATATTAAATAACACAAAGAGGACAGGACTACTCACCCCAGCCAGTGAATATGAACCACCATACATACTGCTTGTCCGAAACAAAAGTCAGCAAAAGCAGTGTTTGCAGGTATATCCCTTCTATAAGAAGCCAGAAGAAATTGGCTAAAATACTGAACTGGAAGAATGCCACAGCAGCCTTACAAGCAACCTGGAAATGCAGAGGAAGAAAAAACCATTAGGTCTACTCTCCATTGTGTCTGGTTTCTCCACAAATATAGGCAAAGCTCAATGTTACCACAGAAGAATGAAGAAATTATTACAAGGTTTCAGTAGGTATGGGATTCCATAATTTCTATCAACTTTACTTCGGTTTTTTGAAAGGGAAACATTGACCCTCTCTTAGAGATGAAATTCTTTACTGGTAGAAACAGTTACAGCTTCATCAGAGTCAACAGACCTGTACCTTATATATCAAAGCTGAATGTAGCCATAGCACTTGGTCTTTGGGTTTCTGTAGTATTGTTTGGTTTAACATTTCAGTTCTACATCAAACTAAAGAGAAACGGCATTAGGAAATCTCCGTGTCCTCTTCAGGCAAAGAAATAAATGTTAAGTCAAGGATAAGAGAGAGGGGTAATTTAGTACCGTTGACATTAGGCAGTGGTCCATAGTTTCATCTGCAAACAAAACAGCATCTTTGGTGAAAACAGCAATTGCTCTCAGGATAAAGGAGACAAACAGGTGCATATGGATGTAATTCCGTGTACAGTGGAATTTTCTGACATGAAAAGAGAAAATAAAAATTATTCTTTACCAAAAATTTCTCATGGTCTCATCAATACTCAGACAGGAATACAGGGTGACTTCAGACACCTTCCAAAGCAAACAAATGATCTGTCACTATTTAAGAAGAAGCTAGGCACAAGGGAGCAGAACTGTTATTATCTGTTTAAGCTAATAAAAGTGCTAGTCTAATTGTCCTTGAATCATCACACATTTAAAGGAGATGCCAGAAGCAGAGAGTAACTGGGATTCTTGGGTTGTATTGCAATAATGCCGTTTAATTTTTCCAAATAGCATTTTTTGTTGAACAAGCTTGCCACAGGCTCTTCAGCCCCTTTCTGGCCAGAAGAAACCAGAGTATTGAATAGGCATCCATCGCGTATTGTGGGATGACTGCCAGAGAAGGAGCTGCCTTACCCTAGACTGCATGTCCACAGTTTGGCCTTGATCTGAAGGAAACTCCTTCAAGGTTTGGACAGATCAGCCTATTGGTCCTGGGTCGCTCTATGACTGATAGGACCTTTGAGGCTGCAAATCCACTCCAGTTAGGAAGCGGCTTCTGTACTCTGCACTCCTATCTGCAGAGTAAGATTAAGGTTTTTGTCCAAGTTCATTGGGACCAATCAAAACCAGGAACCATTTCCTAATATCCAACATCAGCAAACATGACTTTTAAATTTTTTTAAATCTCTTTCTATAGCTCCCAGTTATAGAAGCAATGGTCTTTCACAGAGGGAATGGACAGTTTAGAATTACTACTGGTCCAGGGACATGAGACACTCAGTTTCTGCAGAGTATGCCCTGCTGTGCACTGGAGGAATAGTTATCTCATGTTAATAGTGTTAACAGGCTGGAGTATTTCCAATGTACAGTGTCATTAAAGAGACTAAGATGGACTGGCCAGCCAGCTTTATTGTTTTAACATCTGCAGGGAAATGCCACAACATGAATAGAGAAGGACCCATTGCCATCAATGGTGTTACGTCTGAGAAGGATTTGAAAATAAGAATAAAAAAACCCCCAAAACCAAAAAAACAGAGCGTTTGAGAGGAATTAGGATGAGGCTATCTTAAGACATCTTGAAAAAGAGAACATTATTTTTTTACCTGAATGCAGCAAAGACAATTAGAGCTGTAATGAGTGAAGTCACTGATGCTGCATAGCCAGCAGTGTAGACACGCCAAAATGCAGAGTAATAAGATTTCTGTGAGAAAAAGAAAACACAGACCAATGCTGGTGGTTCTGCAGCATACACGCTAGTGTGTTTATTTCACTAATATAAATTTTCCCTTACTAGTCAGTCCCATCACTTATGTGTTGCTTTGTGTGCTTAAGACCTCATTCAGGTTTTTCCCTCCATCGCTAACACACCTTTTTCCTTTTGAACCCTACATAACCTTACACATGAGACAGGTTCCACAGCCCACAGGCTCATATGAAATAGTGACCTCCGTGAGCACGTTCAACAGGAAAATGTTACTTTTGTTAAGTAACTACATTTTCTTCTCTAAGCACCTAAAGACTCTAGAGCACTGAAGCTTGCTGAAGGGTGACTTGTGAACCTGTCACTTTAGACGTGGGCCAGATTCTACTCTGTTCAGCTCAAAGGACATTTCTGACAGGTTCGATAAGTGTTAATATTCATAAACAGCTGTAGTTAAAAGAGAAATAAAACTTGTATTTTGCAGGTGCAGAAACCGAAACAGTGGGAAACAGTCACATCATACTGTGGCGGTAGGAAAGTCAAAGCGAGGAAAATAGCCTCACGGGCTTTAATTCTTCGGACAAACAGTTCATTTGGACAAAGAGTTCATTTAGACAAGCAGCTGCATACTGTAACACTTTAAATTCTTTATAGTTCATTTGTTTGTTTTGCATTCAAATATCCTGTGTCTCAAGAAAAATGAAGCTTTTTTACATCGTTTTAGTGATGCAAATTTTATTCTGATTCACTACAAGATCACCTAATTATTCAAAATCCCAAGAAACTAAATTAGCTGAGTCCAAGCAAATTTCCTCCTTGCAAATGCAATGGACACTTTGTTCTCTAATTGATCCAAACTCTGTTTATCCAAAAGGCAGCAATTCTAGGTTGAGACAACCGATTAGGAATTTTAAGTAAATCCATTAATAAATAATGCAACCCTGACAACCTAGGAATCATCCTCATGTTTCTGAAATAGTCTTAATCTTTTATACAGCATTTTCAAAACACAGGTGAAAATTAGAAAATCGATTCTTCAACTGAACAATTAAGTATTTTGATGCATTTTATCTGCTTTTGTAGGATAATTAAAAAAACAACACTATATGCAGAAGACATCATAAGTCCTCACTGCAACTACAAAATACAAAACAAGTGGATCTTTTAGAATATAAGTGGGATTCTTCTCACCTACTTCCCTGTGTTTACAATGCAGTAGAGTTTACTGATCTTATCTTCCTTTTACAGACTTTGTGGGTTTGTCTGGAATAACAAACTAAACACAGCCACAACACAGACATGACCTCTTCCTCTGAAATCTTCCATAATGTTAGAATGATAGAATGATAGAATCATAGCATGTGTAGGGTTGGAAGGGACCACTAGTGGTCATCTAGTCCAACCCCCCTGCAGTGAGCAGGGACACTGCTAACTAGATCAGGTTGCTCAGAGCCCCATCCAACCTGGCCTTGAATGTTCCCAGGGATGGGGCCTCCACCACCTCTCTGGGCAACCTGTTCCAGTGTTTTACCACCCTCATTGTAAAAAATTTCTTCCTTACCTCTAGCCTGAACCTACCCTGTTCTAGTTTAAAACCATTTCCCCTTGTCCTAACACAGCTGGCCCTACTAAAAAGATGTTCCACATCTTTCCTATAGGCCCCCTTTAGGTACTGGAAGGCCACAATCAGGTCTCCCCGTAGCCTTCTCTTCTCCAGACTGAACAAGCCCAACTCTCTCAGCCTGTCCTCATAGGAGAGGGGCTCCAGCCCTCGGATCATTTTTGTAGCCCTCCTCTGGACCCGCTCCAACACTTCCATGTCCTTCTTGTGCTGAGGGCTCCAGAGCTGGACGCAGTACTCCAGGTGAGGTCTCACCAGAGCTGAGTAGAGGGGCAGAATCACCTCCCTCGACCTGCTGGCCACGCTTCTCCTGATGCAGCCCAGAGTACGGTTGGCCTTCTGGGCTGCCAGCGCACATTGCCAGCTCATGTCTAGCTTTTCATCCATCAGTACCCCCAAGTCCCTCTCGGCAGGGCTGCTCTCGATAAAATGTAAATATATGTTAAAATGTAAATATAGTCCCTCGCTTGATTTCATCCTAGTGCAGCTACAGGCTATGCCTGGCTTAGCAGAAGCCAGGGACCACTTGGAGAAGGCCACCCTGGTCTGGAAAGTAAAAGAGTTTAGCTCTGTAGGTGAGAGCCATACCATGGCAGCTGGCCCTATGGCAGGAGAGCTATGCATGTATTCTGATACACGGCACCTTACCAGTTCACATGCCTTCTGAACTGTTTGCAGGGTTTCCAGCAAATTTCCAGAAGTTTTTTAAGCATTTATCTTTCTAGCTTCCCCAAGGGGTAAAGAAGTACAAAAATTCTCAGTTTTACAGGTGGGGAATTGAGCTCCAGATATCTGTACTGCCTATTACAGCTGTGCTTGAGTATCTAAGTTCATGGAGGCAAATAGCTGACGCCAATTATGTCTACACTTCCAAAAAATTCAGTTGCCTGAACTAGTACTGCTGTGTTTAAACTTTCATGCCTGAAGAACCAAAACCACTCTCAAGAAGTTATATGAGTCAGTCTTTCATAGGCTGAAGGTAGTGTATTGCTTCTATCAAAATACTGCTATAGGAGGAGGAAGCAGCAATGTACCCCAGGAGCTAGTGCATTTGTACAAGATGTATGAGCCTTGCCCCAGGGCATGAGGGCATGGAGACACTATTCTCTCATGCTGAACTGTCCTATTTAGCAAAGGTCAGAACTCAAGAGGCAGAAGTAGCGAGCACATGCCTGTTAATCAACAACCTTCAGCCATGAGGCTAAGCTCACCACTGATGCAGTGCAAGGCATTCCTATCCTGGGGCCAAGCCAATGATGAGGAACATGGAAGTTTAAATCATATGAAGTTGTGGGTGAAAAAGAAACACTCCTGGAACCTAATTGAGCACCTAATGATGCTCTTCGGATAAGAAAAATAGGGGTTCATTTTCTACTCCACTGAACACCGAAGATAAAGTGTGAAATTACTCAATGGCATCCAGGAGTTCCCTCCTAGAGATGTGCATTGACCACCATGCTATGAAGTTATGGAATCTTTTTCTCTGACTCAAAGAAAATCTGGGAAAACAAGCAACAGAAGGGAACTGAAGGAATTTTCCCTGAAAAATTCTCCACAGATTGTTTGGTAGGGCTTCTCCTGGAGGTGGGTGCATGATGTGGATTCAGATCACTTCTGTCAGAGAACCGAAGTCTTTGTTAGGCAGGACAAGCGAACTAATTGTGAGTCTACTGTTTAACACCAAGAGGAGACAACTGGATAGAGAGGAAAGTGCTACATGCTACTCCTTTGCTTTATATTAAGCCTAATTTGTTAAACAGTCTATAAATATACCTAAAAAGTTTGAGCTTAGCACTAAAGATGGGTAATTACTGGATTCTGACAAGGCTCATATGTTCAGGAGAATCCAACTACTCAGCACACTCAAAAAAGGGCGCTCTGGAGAAGTCCATAAGCAGGAAATAAAAAACTCACCTGATCCTCAGGCCCTTTACTGGAACCTTCATCAAATCCACAGGCAATGGTGTATGGTGGGAATGGTTCTGACCAATATGCCTCCTGTGTACAGTTTCTCTGAAGGAAGCCTTTAACGGTAAAGTATCTCAGAGAATTAATTATAGTGGGGGGGTGTTCTTGAAGTTTTGCAAGAAACAACAGATTTTCTTCCTACTTTGATTCTGAGGTTAGGCATTTACAGGTCTAGTCATGTTCAACAAGATTAGCTACAGAGTCATAATATTCTACAAATCATCTGAAAAGTTGAGACAGGTGTTCCTCCTCATTTCAAGATGCAGTGGAACTTCTACATTTCATATAAGAAATTCATTCCGCAAATTCAATCTTTACACAGAGGAAATCAAATTATGCAGTCTATCCTGCATTTACAACATCATCTGTGCTTGTGGACAAAGTCCTGAGCCACCTGATCTAGTTTTGAAGTTAGATACAATTTTTGAACTTGGTCCCGCTCTGACTAGAGAATCGGACTTGATGACCTTTCTAACATTAATTATTCTATGACTTTACAAATTAGTGATTCTATGACATACTTATATTCCTTTATAACCTTAGCAATGTATGCAATTACTCATGTTCTTTAGACCACCAAAGAGACTAGACAATTAGTGCAGCGTAATGCAAAACAGAAGAGTGCCAAATATTGACCATAAGCCAAGATGTGTATTTGGATAATTACTCTATGTCAGCTGACATAAAATAGCATTGTGAATCAGGAAAATAAGCAAGTTATTGAATCTTGAATTAGAATTTATTTTCAAAATATCTAGGGATAAAAAGAATAGGAAAAAAGTCTTGCCATGGATATTGGTGATTTCTTCAAAAAATCTTGGACAGGGAACTTTAACCACTTCCCCAAAAGTGGCTCTGGGCCAGCAGGTTAGACCGTCCCAATCTCTGGTGCAACCTGAAAAAGAAGTGCCTCTAAATAAGGAAACACACACAGATCATCACACAGCTGATCTTCCATAATGAGATTGTCTGTGGCTTTCCTCTAATTCACATGCATGAAGAAGAGCCACAACAGGACATGCAGCTCTGCAAATGAAGGCTTGTATTGTTTTCCTCTTCTCTTTGAATGCATCGTTGCTCAAATATGCACTTGGAATTCCAGTTGGACCTTGCCCCACCTTATCTCATGAGAGGATTACCTGGAAGTCAAGCAGACACAATCTGAAAGTCAAATCAACTGGAGCTCTCTTTATTGTCAAAATAAAAATCACCAAAATCAAAATATTGAATAATTACTAGCACTTAAGATTTCTTATTACTGGTTTCAGAGTCTAACTGAAAACATCAGACTTAAGAGCCTTAGTCTCTTGATTCCATGCTTAAAGTCTACCAATTTCACCTGACTTAAAAAAAATAAGGACTGAAGTCCTGGTCTTAGGCAATCAGTGTCATTTTTACAGTGGATTTCAACAGGGATTAGATTCATTCCAAACTAGAAAAACATCTCTCAGCATCACAGACAATATCCATCATCAGGAGTAGGTCTGACTGGTTGACATTCACAAGGTTCCCTAAACCAGAGGTTGACAGCTGATGACGCAGAGCATGCTACTAGCTATGAGTACGATAGAAAGGGTTTCCAGAAGTTATAGTTAATCACAGCTTTGTCATGGATGCATCATCACACTGAGACTCAAGCTGAGGTCACGCAGTGTCTGTTGGCAAATAGGTGTGGGTGCAGCACAGCAAAACTATCAGCATGTAAAGGTGCTTGAAACAACAAGAAAAAAAGCACTGCACTGTAACCAAAACTAATCTCTAGATAGTCGTAAGGTGGATATAAAGTAGTACATGAGTTTGATTTGGGAGGTGTTATTTTCTTTCAGTGATTCTTTTCTGTTTCCTCTGTGACTAATGACAAGGCAAATCTAAAATTGTCAAGAGCTGAAATGTGGAAGCAATATTACTCGCCTGTAGCTAAGCAAAGCTACTCTCTGGCTTACGAAAGGTTAGTCCTGAGAATCTCCCACAGTGTTATCCTCACATCACCCTTGGGAGTGTGTAATTCCTGGTATCCCAAATTTTCCAGATGAAAAAATAGAAGCCCTGATTCATTATCTCTAATTTTAATTGTCTAAAATACATTAGCTAATCTTAGCAATGTTCCCTCTGTAACCAGTAGAAAGAGATGGGGACTGCCAGCACATGATTCATCCCGTATATTGGATGCTCCTTTCTGAGGATGGGATGAATCACTTGCTGCAAATGCCTAGGTCTCTCTGATTATTATAGCTTAAACTAGGCTCCTAATTTTCAAATTAATAAAGTCAGGTAATATGAGTCCCACGTAGACATGCGGTGGCCCACACATTTAGACGGACCTCTGAGGAGCTGGGTCAAAAAATCTATTGTGTTTGACAATGTGGGGTTAAAAACCAGAACCAGGTGACTTATGTAGGATTGGAACCTGTATGTTTTAAGTCTTAGATCTGGCTTTATTTCCAGTGACTTCTTCAGTTTACATCAGAGAAACCAATGAGTTCAGAGGCAGCAAGAGCATTTTACACGCCAAGGTTTTCGAGAGACTAATGATTGTCCAAGTCACCTGAGACTCCATCAAGCAAGTAATGTTGACAACATAGATATTTAAGTCTTCTTCAGTAACCCAGGGCTCTTTCTTTTTTAGACAATGGAGAAAAATAAGCATCTTTAGAGCTTCATTCAATGGACCAATTTTACACATCTGCTTCAAGATGAGAGGAATTGCACCCTGGACTCTACTGATGACACTCATTAGACACTGCTTTGTACAGCAAAAATGAAATGGAACTACTTAGGATGAAAAAACCTGCAACATAGGCTCATTCCAGCTGGGATTCTCTGTGAGTGTTAGGGAGTAACTGCACAAATGGTGATCCTTCAGTTCGTCTCATGTGCAATTCCTGAAAACTGAAATGCAAGCCAGGTACTTTTATCCATCCTAGTCTAGTTTTAAAATACCCCAGATAAAATATTGGGGATTAATTGTTTTTCCAGATCTAATGGTCCATTTAAAAATACATTGAGAAAAGCTGTAAATACCAGAACAATTTTTCATTAAAGTTTTTCCATCTCTAGGGAATAAAATATGAAAAGGGGAGCTTTGAGAAGATCAGAACTGACAAGGGTCAAGATTTTTAAACAGTTCAACGGAAGTTTGAGTGGTTTTTATTTCTTTGAGTGGCCTTTGCTACAAAGAGGATTCCCAAATCATGCAATTATTTTTCTGGTAAAGAGAATGTCAAACTGTAATGCGTGTAATAAATCATTATCGAAAATGCATGATTTTTGCTAGAAATATTTGAGTGGGTTACTGGGTGTTCCAAGTCCAAAATGTGCCCAGGAGGTATTCTGAACTTGATTAAAAGGGGAGGGAAATACCACTAAAGTAGAGTAGGCAAGTACAGGAAGGATATCAGACATAGAGTGATTGGAAAGGCTGCAGAAAAAGAAATAAGAAGATAAAGGAAATATCCTGGGGGTTAATCTCCACAGTTCAGTAGGCTGCTAAAGGCAGACTTCCACGTAGCTGCAATACTTCTATTCACACTAAGTTCATGAGGCCTCTTTGTCTCATAGCTCCTCTGTAGAAAATGAACATCTGATAATTCATGCCAACTGAAAAATCTCACTCAGGTGTATTGATATTTTTCTAAGCAAAGTTGGCCAGAAAAAATATGACCGAACTTTTTCAAGAGTTTGAACATTTTGAAATTTCACGTTGAATCAACTCAAAACATCTCTCCACAACACCAAAACCCCAGCAAAGTGAAACCCCTATGCAGCATTTTAAGAATATCTTACAGGCTCTTTGAAATGTTCATTTTAATTTTCAAAATTTATATTTGAGCGTGTAATAGATTTCAAAACACCACCACAATAAATCTTTTCAAACAAAGAATCAAAAAACCTCCAAAAAAATAAAAATAGAATATTTTGAAGAATTTGGGATTATTTATTTCTTTTGTTTTTTCTGAAGGAACACTTTCACAGGATTGGAGTGATTCCCAACACGATATAATTTCAGCATGCTTTTCAGTGTCTTCTGTGGAAGCTTCTTTGAAGTTTTGGATACAAGTAAAGAACACACCAAATACTTTAGGAATGTAAGGCATTCCGAGTAGGGTTTTCCTGCCCTAACTAAGTATCTAAACTTGTCAGGGTCTGAACTAATCAACTTAGCCTCATTCTGTAGTTAGTAAAGAGAAATACTATTCCAGAGAATGATTCACCTCATCCTAAAGTAAGCATCTAAACCAGGGGCAATGAAACATGTTCTAGGAACACCCATCTTCCTCCATTTACTTTAAGGGAATCTAAGAAGACAAGTCCTGACTTAGACATTGAGCTTTTAAAGATGTCTGAAATGGGATGAGGTAAAGTAATCTACAGCTAGATGTAGCTACAGCTACTGAGAAGCTACTTTAAACTATTAGGAAACCAAATAAAATAGGAATCAAATCTTGAGTCAGGAGAACAAATGATATCTTGACATTGGGCCCCTGAAATTATATACAAGCGATATTCATATCAGGGCTTAACAATCAGGACTGTTACCTTTAAGATCAGGTGAAACAGATTCATTCTTTTCTAAGCAGAGTGCCTCCTCTTTGACCACCTGCTGGAATATCTTGCATTCTGGGTGGATTCCCTCAACCTCAGTAAGAGAAAGACAAAACAAACCAAGAAATTCTGTGATTATCAGAATGAGCAGATCCAGGTTTCTTCCTAGTTTGTACTTTGTGGCTGATACTTTGAGGTCTAAGAGTGTGAAAACTCCAGCTGGAGATTTTTCTGCAAAAAGGACAGGTAAACAGCAGGAGGAGGCTGTGATCTTTTACATTTATTAATTTGTATACACATCTGGATACACATACTTGTATGGATTCTTCCGTATATCATGATAGTCAAGCTCACATAGCACCTCTTCTCCAGTCTGGACATTTATACCACCTCTCCTTTACACCTCTGTTTTTCACAAAACTTAAATGGATATCACAGTCTTTAGATCTCCACCTCCTTGTCAACTGGCTAAAACTGAATGAATCCATCAGCTATGGGAATATTCACACTGAAACTCCCAAGCATACATGCAGTCTGACCCCATAAAACAAATAAAAATAAATAAAATTCTTTAAATATACATGCTGGGTGGGAGTTTTTTAGTTAATTATTTTGAGTGTTTAGAACTACCCATGGGCAAAATATTCCTATTCCTCTCAAGAATCAAGTTTTCTTTATTGGAGGAATTAGCTGTAAGTGTGACAATAAGTCTTAATTGCTTTTCAGGAGGGTGTGCCTACTCTGCACTGATGCTGGTACTAATAGAATGGGCTCCTGGTCTTCTTTGAAACCATGAGATTATAGTGCCGTACAAATCACACTATTGATAGAGCATGGAGTAAGCTCTTCCCTTCTGAATGCGGTTGGTAAAACTACAAAAATAGAAGCAATAAATAGGAGCAGAAGTTTTATGTCCATTGGGGTTTAAATAAGAAATACTGGAGTCCAAGAATTTAGAGAAATTAGAAAAATGGTAGTCTTGGCCACAGTTCAATCTGAATGATAACAAAATTTTATCAACTTATTGTCTGAGGATGCAGAGTTGCTACACACTCCTTAGACAGAGGCACTGTTTTGATTTTACCAGACAAAGAAATGAGAAAAAATTAGTGACTTGTTTTGAGCTTATGGAATGATATCTAACTCGCAGATTAGGATACTTACATTTAAACAGCTAAATGGATTTCTGGATATCAGTTGTTGAATAGTTTAGATTCATCTTCTTAAGTACAGATACCTAGCGTCATTTAGGTGTTGTCATGTATTTTGCTTGGCTTTCATCTCCCACTCAAGAAAGTTTCATGTCCCCTGCAGTCCTGCATCACATCTGCTGTGATTCTGGACATGTTAATAGAACATCCTAAAATGATTGCCTCTGGAAAGGCAATTAAATTCTGAAAAAGAATCTACAATGTCAGTGTCTACATGTGACCTTGTTTTGTGAGCTTCTTTTGTAGTCCATGGAAATTTAAAGGATGTCTCACTTGCCCAGGATTCACGGGTGCAATTTGGGATGCTGTAGGATATCTCAGCCCTCTCGTGTAGATTCTGCATTCATTTTGCCAGCCCCATGCAGAATTCTCAAATGCATTATTTGATGTCTCAAATAACTCTACACTCCCATGTTTAGGCAACTGAATTAACTCCAGAGTCAATGGAGTCAGTATTGTCTAGAAAGCAACTGAACTGTATTCAGACAACTGAATATCGCACCAAAACCCCCTTTGGGCTATTGGGACTTTGAAGACATAGGGAGTCTTACATGGAAAAGAGCAGGGGGGTTGCTCCTTTGCAAGCTATGCTATTCAAGGCAAAGCCGGGGGGGTTCTGGGGTTAGTGATTTTAATTGAAATGATGGATTGAAGGTTTTCTAGACATTTCTGAGGAAGACTGTAGGCCATTCTAAACCTCTAATGATTTTGAAAACACAGCACAGATGAAAAATCCACTGCTCTATTGCCTGTTCAGTCTCAAGAAGTTGATTTATTGGCCTTCAGAATGTTTTCAGTGAGCAGCGCAACCAGGACTTTTTTTAGCCTCCACAGAAACTTTACCAGAAGTCATGTAGACTATTACATTTTAGCAATAATATCTGCCTAGGGAAAAAAAAAATAGAACACAACTTTTTCTTTAAAAACCTTTACAAATTCTGCCTACATTTGGGGTTTAAAGTAGCACAGACAGACTGCATTTAATTATGAGGCCCTAGAGATGGTTCATACGTTCTAATATTAGAACAGAAAAAGGATTAAGGACACTGTTCAAAAAGAAAATTCAGACATGGCTTTTTTCATGCATTATATTCCTCCAGTGGGTAATTCAAAATACATTCTATAAATAAGCATGAGTGATTCTTAAAATAGTACTTCCTGCTATTCAACTATAGTAACATAATTCCGAAATAAAATTTTTCAGGTATCAATAGGATCCCTGCCCATTGCTTTATCTTTTAACATACATTTCACTTTGCGTTCAGCCTACATAACAAATTATTTGAGTAGTAATAGCCAAATGATTGCTACATAAATGTGTCACTATTTGAATTTATAAAGATGTATTCAGCTGGACTGGAAAGAAATAATTTCTCCACTTTCTGGAATTTCTGGACTCTGTTACTACTGAGAAAATTTGGAATATTCTTAGGTCTGATGTTTAAGTCATGACAACTTGACATGATGCTCTACAACTTACCATCTATACTGAGTCCTCTGACAAAAAGCTTGAAAGCAATGGCCAGTCATGACCCAAAATGAAATCAAAACCATGAAAGGAGATTTGAAATGCCTTTGAGAAACAAGCACTTAGGAGAGATGGGTTAACTTAACTCCCTCCTCGTGCCAGAGGTGCTGTGAATGGTGGAAGCAGAAACATAATTAGTTATGAAAAAGTTTCAGAGGAGGAAGGGTTATCTTTCTCCAAAAGACAACTTAAGCAGCACATGCAGCAGATGCAGGTGGAACATAAAGGAGGGGCTAAGTAGCTGAGCTCTCCCAAATGGTATGTTGAACACTAAATACGTGTTCCAGACTGCTTGTTGCTCAAAGTAGGCTGCATGTCCTTTTTTCTCTTCTTTGAGAGAAATCTACATCTGTTGAACCAGACCCTCAGTCACCATAATTCAGCAGAGCTGCACTGAAATCAGTGGAGCGCTATTGATTTACAGTGGCCGGGGAAGCCCATACCCTACTCTCAGGGAAGTTGTACTGCATTGGTTTTACCCATGACAGAGGAATTGCCGTAACAGATCAGATCATGTACTCCAGACCCCTGCCTCTGAAAAGAGTGATGAATCACCAGAAGACATGATTTTACAATTTGTCCTGGTTTCAGCTGGGATAGAGTTAATTTTCTTCATAGTAGCTAGCATAGTGCTGTGTTTTGGATTTAGTACCAGAAGAATGTTGATAACACACTGATGTTTTCAGCTGTTGCCAAGTAGTGCTCAGACTACTCAAGGACTTTTTGAGCTTCTCCTGCTCAGCCAGGTGCATAGCAAGCTGGGAGTACAGCACAGCTAGGACAGCTGACCCAAACTGACCAAAGAGCTATTCCAGACCATAGAACGTCATGCTCGGGGGGGGTTAGTCGGTTGGTCCGGTTGCAGGGAGAGTGATCGCGGCTCGGGGACTGATTGCTGCTCGGGACGGGCTGGGCATCGGTCGGCAGTTGGTGAGCAATTGCATTGTGCATCATTCATTTTGTATATTCTGTAAATTCTGTTACCATTCTCTTTATTACTATTATTACTATTTTTTTCTTATTAAACTGTCTTTATCTCAGCCCACAGCTCTAACTTTTTTTTCCTTCCCAATTCTCTCCCCCATCCCACTGAGGGAGCGGGGAGTGAGCAAGCGGCTGCGTGGTGCTGAGTTGCCAGCCGGGTTAAATCACGACACAATTTCTTCTAGAAATCCTGACCTACTGCTGGTGATACTCACTGACGACGAGACTGTAGTTGGCCCCACTACCACTGACAGCTAAACAATTAATCAGCATGCTCACATTTTCTTTGTTTCTGGGTTACTGGATTTGGGGTGGGGGTGCTTATAGCCACCAGAGCCCAGAGGTTTTGTTATAGGCCAGTGCATATGTTAAACATTACTGACGCTTCAGTGTTTGAAAATCAACATCAAGCACGACTGCAGATGTAACCTACAGATCACCCCATAAGAAGCAAAAAATGAGGCTGGTGTTGTTAACCAATAATCCTGTAGCCTTACTGTAAGTAATGTCATTGTTGCAAAAAAAAAAAAAAAAAAAAAAAAAAGAAAAAAGAAAAAATGGCATGTATACAAAAAATTGAGAATGATGATGATGCTTCAATTTGTTGATCTTCCTTAGGCTTTAAGAAAATGAAAGACCATTTTAAAGTTAAGGAAAAGCCTTCTGGGCAGAATATTATTTGTGGTTTGTTGGATATGACTTACTTATTTTTTGTTATTAATCTCACAGTGCCTTGAGAGAAAAGTGTGTGTTGTTCCTCTAATCTGCCTACCATGCTTAGGTGATGGGACTTTCTAGAAAGCAGGGGCTCTGAATTTGGTGCAGGGACATAGTGCAATTTGGGAGGCATCTGTTGTAATGACTGAGCTCCTGTAGGAAAAGAGTAGCTCTTGTTCACTTTAGAAAAGGGTAATTTAGGAACCAAACAAAGCAGAGATTTCTGAGGCAGGGATGTCCAAACTGACACAGTCTTCCCTGCCACAGTCATAAGCGTAAGAGGCTGATTTAAAAGGCTGCTTCTTGGATCAACATTTCCTAGTAGCTAGGCAGAAACCTGGCATGAACCTCACTGAAAAATCACAGTGGGGTGCCTTCACCCCAAGGCTTATACAGAAAATGTAGAGATTTCATGCAGTGTTGTAGGCAGCACTCAAGGAATGGGGTTTTGCATTGCTGAGCATCACAGCATGAAGACTTTTTTGCTGGTTTGAACATCAGTGACCAGCCAAAATTCACAGGGGCATCTTAACTCCACTAAATCCTGACTACTGACACAATCTTGCCTCGAATAAAGCAATCACACGGTAACATTTAAAAGTTACTTAGGACAGGCTTGGGCATGCTAAAAACCCGAGACAGTTTAAAGAGCCAGATTTTGGGCTTGCACTTACTTTTGGGCTTCCTTTTCTTACTGTCTGTAAGATTATTGCACTGGAACCTTAAATGGTATACTCACTGATAGTAAGTATAATATTGTTTTATATTTCCTCTCTTGTATGATAATTTATTTATTTGCCCAAAACTGATCAGAAAAATCAATCTAATAGCACTTTGGGCTTTGATTTGTTCATGTTGGACAGCATCAGACTTAGGAAGCACTGGGAAAAGAGTTTTTCTAACATCATCATCATGCCATATTTAGTGCAACTTAGTTAAAAGCAATCTTTCCTGAGAGCCCATCCAAAGATGGTGCCCCTAGGCTGTTGTGGTGGTATAAAAACTGTAATTCAGATGCCATATAAAAGACAGATCTTCACTCATTAAGAAGTCCATTAGCACACTTGGGGAAAAGTAGGGACATTTTCTATGCTCTCTGAAAACAAGGGAAGTGTTTCAAAGCTGGGCACCAAACATATTAGTCACTTCTGAAAAAGCAATTCAGTGGGATCAAAGATCCAGAAATAAATTGGTAACACTTAGCCTTTTTTAAAATTAATCAAAAATTGAAGAAGTGGTTGCATTCATTGGCGAGATGGGAAGGCTTCAAAAACTTGAAGGGTCTTTCCAGTAATCCAGTTTAGTTTCCAATGCAGTGCAATCCTAAAACCTCACAAATAGGCTTTGCGTCAAGTGCATAAATCATTTACTAAGTATATTCATCACTGTTCTTTTTGCCTCTGTCTCTATAGCTTGCGTTCATGTCTCAGATCTCACCTGAGATCTCCTCTGAAATCACCTCTGTACTCCCTGTTCTCCCTGTCTCTGCTTCCCCTGTTCAGTTTTTTCTGATATGACTCTGATACCTGAATATTTTAGAATTCCTGTATACAAAACCAGCGTTGTCTGCCGTTCACGTCACACTGACTCCCAGCTTGGAGGATTAAAACTCATCTGGTATTTTAGGGTTCAGAAAGGCACAGCAAAGACATTCAAAAATTCTGCATCCCCTGCCCAATTTTAACTATGGAATAAAGTGTTCAGTCAGTCCTGAAAGTTGGCCAGTGAGTTGGCCAAAGACACAGTCTGGAGAACCAGGATATGCTCTGAAATGCATACATTTTTTTCAACTGAAATTTTGAGGAATGGGAAAGGTTTATGGGATGGAAGGAGGCTCATGAAAAATGCTGAACACAGGTCGTATAACTGAAGACGACAAAGAAATCCTCCACCTTTTTCATAGTCTTCTCAGACTGTTGAATATATCTCATCAAAATCTTCCATTAGGTCCATCTCTTTCCATCTGCTTAACACCTTTCTGGAAAAGCCAAGTGCTAATTAGAAAGCTTGGAGACTGGGCAGCACAGGTCACTGAAGTCAGGGCCAATGTTCACACGTGCTTTGAAGGGAGCCGGGACCAACCTCGAGCTGCGTAATCTCGTGTCCATTTCAGTACAACGGCATTCACAATCACCCCAGTAAGGATCTTCCTACCAACCATGGCCTACAAGTAATTCTGGGATATTTATAATGTGATATATGTGGTATTATGTTCTGTCAGAAAGCTACAAGAAACTATAAAAAATAACCAAAGATTTCTTATGCAGCAAAGGAGTCCACCGCTGACATGTGCATGTAAATATAGATGAGCATCCACTTTGTTTCCACCATATCCAAGCCACGTTTACAACTCTTGATTTTGATTGACTGTAAAGCATGAAGTCACCACAGCAATGACATGACCGCAGTCACCAGCAATGTATTTAGTTATCTAGAAAGTCCTGCCCTCAGTTTACAAGTTCTGACACAGTCTTGACCCCAGAAGCTTTCACCCCTAAAGGTAAAGACCTATTTCCAATCTTTCTCTTCAGCCAGTTAAATAGATTATTTCAGGAGTCTTTTTGGGGGAAAATGACTACCTAGAGGACATTTTTGCTGTTTGTTTTCTCTTCCTAACTCGATTACCTATGGAACAAGAGAAGCTGAGATGCTGATTGCCTTACAGTCATTTAGAGGAATATCTTTCCAAGATTGTTTTTAAGACATTGGAGTAATGCTTGAATGCTCCTCTGTGTATTGGATTGTATTTATCTGACTGTATTTAACTGCATAGCCTTACACAGAACAGTACTTGCTACAAATGTATATCAATATATGTATTTACTCATAGGTATTCTGTATGTGGCAATACAACCATATTAATTTATTTTGTTTATAATCCCTACGTAATTAGTATTATCTTGAGAAAACTGAAAATGAATTTATTAGCTCTATGCTAAACTGATAGAGCATTTAATTACCACTAACACTTGAAGAATAACAGAACACTAATAACTGAGGATCCTTGCTTTCTGCTGTTGCAAGTATTCCTCCAAATTAAAGAGAAATTTCTCCCTTTCAGCATGGGTAGCACATTTGCCTAAAGGTGGGGTTCATGTCACCTAATCCCAAGGAACCAAAATCTAGATGTCAAAGTCCATCTGCAAGTTCACACAACTGAAGCCATAGCCATTGTTACTGGAGCGTTTCCACCTTTTCCCAGTAGTACTGAAGGAGGCTAAATGAGTAGCTTTAGACAAGTTTCTTAGTTTTAGATAGATAATTTTAGATGATTAATCTAAACTCCCCCATCAAGCCTCCCTTAATGATCAATGAAGGCAGACAAGCAGTTCCAGGGAAGGATTCCTCCTACCTCTCTCAGACACCTATTTGAGGACACAGTGACTCACTGTACAGAAGCCCGTCTCCCTCCATTAACTCCCTCCAGGCTAATGAAACACCTAAGCAGACTGATCCTTCCACACCTCCAGTTCCCTATGGAAGGGAATTTAAGGTCTGCAAGGACCGGATCCTTAGAAGAAGCATGTATGTCCCTCCAACACAAATTAGCCAACGGTATCTATAGCAGAAATTTAGGCACCCAGCTCTGTTTTAGTGGGAGCCCAGCATCTTGCCATGGATTTAGATCCGTATGCCTATTACTACAAGAAACGCATTGCTAAAGCAAATGTATCGCTCAACGATAATCCACCTGTGTTTCCATTCTCACCTCCATTCATTAGATCAGACTGAACCCCTTCCCCAGAAATGTGAAAAGCTGTTACATGTTTGAAGAAGAAAGCGGTTTAGCTCAGCAG
>NW_009260479.1:386748-388545 GCF_000687185.1 Egretta garzetta | reverse complement strand
AGCAGGAAGGACAGTGAATGCAGAGACTTTTCTGTTCCCCACCCTCTGTTTCCTGAGAGTCTGAACTCTTTAAGACACGAAAAGTCATTTTTATGCATTTCAGCACTCCCTGTTCTCTGTTCCTTGTCACTTACAAACAAATGGTAATTTTTAATGTCAAGGACTCTATTCTGCAAGGTACAAAGTATATCCTGCAATATACAGCTCCCTGTGGAGCTGATAGGAGGTAAAAGTACCCAGTTTCACAGAGGAAGTTTTCAGGATTACCCTTCTGGTTTATTTTCATATCTGAATAATGAATTGTTTGCAGAATCCATACTGGAATTATTTCTCTGCTCTGACATGAGCCTTTGAAATACAAAAGGACTGCTTACTCAATACATCCTGTGGGTCTCTGGCCTCCTTAGGGTGCAAAGCTTCCCACGAGACCTAGTTTGAGATACAAAGACCACTGATATTTAGAGCACTGACTCTTACCAGACATGTAGTTGGAGTTCATGCATGAGCAATAATTTGAGGCCAAAAGCTACGTAGAGTGTGCAGTTTGTAGACTTTCTTGTATTATGGGCACAGTCTGCTGCAATATGCTAAAACATTAAAATGATGCATGGCAGCCCACAGATGTGCATGATACATCACTTCAGGTTAGCTCCACTCTGCTGACAGCTGCAAGAATAAGTTGTGCCCCTGTTATGTGTAAAAAGGCTAGTCCAGATGCCAAAGTCACCCTACCTGTAGCAGGGTAACACTGTAGGCTGACTAGTTCTCCCCAAAAGAAGAGTACTACACATGATAATAACTATACATGACACAGTTTATGTAGCAAGGACCTATATCCTATCACTCGTACATAAAGCTGTGCAAATACAGAAGGAAAAAATGAGTTCCAGAGGATGTGAGGTGCAGGTGAAAATTTACATCCCATCTCTCACCTTTTAAAACCCAAGGGTCAAGACCAATCTCTAACCACCTAAGGTCTCACTATTATCAGTGGAAGAAAGCAGGCCCTAGAGGAACATTCACCCCATCTGTCTTTCTCAGGACAAGATGAAATGCCTCCGGGTAAGGTGATTGTCTCCCTGTTGACTACAGCAGGAGTCTGTATCCCAGCCTACACTAAACATTTAACTGTGAAATGCCTGAAGTTAGCATTAATGAGTCCCTGGGAATCACACCCAGGTGGTTTCCAAACAGTTCTCTGAGGCTGAAGATTGAGGGGAAAGAGGATATTGAATTGTGTCTCTGTGCTCATACATCTACCCTGATCTTTAATGTTACAATCTCACCTGCTGCCTCCAGTGCATAGCAGACATAAGACGGTTCATGCTCCTGCTGGGTGTTATTATAAGCAGATGCCTTTAGCAGTAAAAACATCGGCGCCCTCTCAAAGAGGTAAATGTCCCAAATCCATCAGGAGGAACCTTTTTAGTTATCCTCCTTCTTCAGCAAAGTTGCCTTTCTCAGGACAACTGGGACAGCAAGCTGTCCCCTTCTGTCCCTCTAAAGCCATGCTACAGTTATTCTGATTGAGGGATGCATTTCTGTCCTTTGGAAACTGCAAATCTAATGAATGGAAATGAAAAAACATTTATTAATAGCATCTTAGGGCTGGAAAATGTTAAAGAAAAGAGACGGGTCAAATTTCTAACTCAGGAATATTTTTTCTTTCCTCTCCTCCTGCATCCCCATCCCCTCTTTTTTAATCCTTTCCTTAATTTTCTTCCTTTCTACCTGCTCCCTGTTATGAGAAAAGTTACCCTGCCTCTGTGGACACCGCCGCACCCCCCGAACCCTCAA
>NW_009260479.1:370783-386693 GCF_000687185.1 Egretta garzetta | reverse complement strand
AGCCTGGTCCTCCCTGCTCCCTCTGCCTGTTGTGAAGCTGGCAAAAGCCGAAGCTCAGCCCGCCCCAACCTGCCCAAGACCCGCCCCGGAGAGCCTTGCACCTCCCTTCCCCGACACCCGGGTCCCTCCTGGGGGAGCCCGGCATCTTCGCGCCCCGCAGGACCAGGCTGGCAGCGGAGGGAAGGAGATTCTCCAGCATCCTCCTGAGATTTTGCACCCACCTCTATGGACCTGTCCTCCGGTCACCCACCTGCAAAACTGCGGGGAGCTGGAGCACCGACTGGTCTTTTAGGGTGTATTTGGAGGCAGATGTTCTCTGTGCAAAAAGAGATCCTGGGTTTAACCTTCTTTCTGCTTTATGGGCCCATTTTTGTGGCTGGCAACAGTAGGTTCTCAAAGGGTCTGGATTTTCAGTGGGTCTGACAGCATGGTATTCCTTAGGGACTCTCAGAGATGGAGCTTCTGCATTTTGGCATCCCCATCCTCTCAGATGGAAAATTTTGAGCAGTGACAGAGGAACTCCTCCACAAGCTGCATAAGGTCTTTCTGGCCCTTGTGTTACAAAGATGCTTCAAATGTAGTTTTATTTCTTGGTGCAAAAGGTAAAAGCTAAAGTCCTTATTGCCTATGGCTTGGATTTTGTGGGGGGAGAAAAAAGGCAAAAAAAAAAAGAGATAGTAATTTTTTAAATGTCGGGGTTCATAGGACCTAGGCACCAGTTCTGGGATTTGCCCCAGTAAATATTGCACCAACTTATTTTCAGGGCCTGAAATTGTGGATATGACAAAAGAATTTTTTCTTTATAAGATTTAAGTGCTATTTCATATCCTGTTTATCATTCATTATTTCCCAATGGTGTCAAACACCAGAGTTCTGTATAGTCAGAGGAGTTCCGGGGCTCACCTAAGTTACCCAAAATAGGCCTCTAATGCCATTTGAGGAAATATATATATTTGCAACTTTTTTCATAACTGCATAGACCTCCAATAAGTCCTATATCACATTTGCCAGCTCCACCTAGATATTATAGATATAACAAGGGCACCTTGAGTAGTGTTACTTATTTATGTTTAAGAAACTGAGTCATGTCTGTGGTATCTATTAATTTCTCTGATAGTCCTGACCAAATCACTCTGTTGTAATGGGAATCTAGACAATTTGTTCATATGTGGACAGCTGTATTAAAATGCTGAAACGTGGGCGTTTTGTATCAGGATGTACCCCACCTTAGTCTTGCAAATCAAAGAAAATTGGGTCTAAAACGAAATAGTATCCCCAGGCTCATGCTGGAGAGACAGTCAGCCTTACAACCTGTGCAGAATAAATAGGGGGATGAAGATAGATTTGTGGGATAACATTTGTAACCTAATTCTCATTTACCTCCCCTTTTCTATATATTTGTCTTTCATTAGTGCATAATGGCATTTGATCGCTTACCTGTACACATAAGCTTCAAATTCTACTCCAAAAATCAAGTCTATTGTAAAATAAAGAGATTAAAACCTAAAAAAAACAATCTGAAATCTGATTTTGATTGGTTTTCCCCATCTATAGTGCATCAGTTAAAGCTGTGGTCAACCCTCACTAGTCAATAAGGTGGTTCTCATCACACTGGAATAATTTTTAGGATCCCACTACAAGGCAGGCACCACATGGTATCAGGCAGTTCCTAATTCTAATGAAAAGGAAAATACAAAGCAGAGGCCTATCAAATACCCCCAGGACAGGACCGGATTATAATTTTTTTTTTCAACCAACTTGAGTATATGAGATCATAGAACAAAGAAATAATTTAGGTCAGAAGGGACCTATGGCGATCCGGCCCCAAATCATCTCCTCCCCTCAAAATATGCCAAACTTCCAAGTCAGGTCACGTTGCTCAGGCATTTGGTTGCTGTGTTTACAAAAAAAATTAAAAAAAATTGCTCTCACTCTCAGGAGTCACACTGTAAACACAAAGATGAAATTAAATGCATATCAGCATGACATTCCAGTCCACAATATTTCAGCTGGATTCCATTACTTAAGGCCTTGCAGGTCACTTTGATGAAGTCTTTCAGGTCATCATAACCAGTCTTCTAGTTTGGAGCAAAACCAAGTGAGACCATTTTTTTAGTGGTTTTTTTGTGTATTTTTTTGACATGGGTGTTCATAAGCGGTCCTTAGGAGAAGGCATTGCTTCTTAGAGCATACGTGATCTCTCAGTGCTTGCTTCCTTATATATTTTCCCCTCTCCTTCTGCTTTTCCTATCTGATCTACAGCTGATCTAAAAACCAGGCCACATTCCAGTCCTTGAGCTTTAAATTAATTAGCTGGAAGCTCCTCTTGTAAGAGTTTTTGTCCATGCTACTAAAGAAAACAAAGCGTGCTCTCATTGCGTTTTTGTAACATCTCACTGTGGTTAACGTTATAAACCTTGCCTACATTCAAGTTTCTGAGTTTATTAGTTTACTTATATCCCTTCATTACTTTAAACAGATCCTTTTGTAGGCTAAAACCTTATTTAGGTTAAACCCTAATTTCTGTTTATCACATTGATTTACTTTATTCATTTTACTCTTTGTTATTTCTCTGTAGAGAAGAGCAAATAAATAAGGAAATAATACAGGAAAGTAACCATACTGCTCATAAACTCTTGTATGCTCTGATGTATTTTGCTACTTTATATCACAGGATAGTTCCTTGCCTGGTAAGCTGGCTATAACTAAGCAATTTTTTTTTCTCTTCAGCAATTATAGGATAACTAATCTAAGGTAAGGATCAGCTCTACTTTCCTACTGCTCTACAATGCCAACCTGGGCTCAGAATGTAGCACTGATGTGCATAAAAATGTCCTCTTGTTAGCATCAACAAGCAATCTAGCCATCGTGATGGCATGAAACTTAATCAATGAAGCAATAGGCCTGAGATTCTTCCTAATCCCCATCATGGATATTCTGAATCAATGGATGCCATTTAATGAAAATGACTTGACATTTACTGAGCTACTTAGAACCTTTGCAGAAGCTGGAAAATGTTTTTTTGATACCGTATGCTACCTGAGTAAGGCTTTTCCACAACAAAAATCTTTCTGAAATGCAACTGAGTTTCCTCTGTGTGCGTACACAAGCACCTCCTTAGACAACAGAAGTATAGTGCACCAGCACCACATTCCAATATGAGCCATCAGCCAGAGAATAAAGGTGAATCTATTGATTTTTCTAAACACTCTTTTGATAAATCAGACTAAAGGTGCAAAACAAAAAGCCCTGAAAGTATGGGAAGAAGGCTGTAATTACTGAAAACATGTAATCTAGTGGTTAGACAGAACATGACATTACTGAGTAACATATTGCAAATATAATTAAAAGCAAAGCTTCATCTAAAAAATTGAGGGTATATAAAAAGGATGGAAGTTTTATTCCTGAGAATGATCTCTGTGTGATGTTTGAGGGAGTGGGGTGAAAACAGGAAGATAAAACAACTGTAGAAATGGGTTGGTTTTGAGACATTAAAGAGGCAAGGCGCTAAATATCAAAAAAGTACTTAGAGCTGCACGAGGATAATTTGTCCAGTGCATTTTCTTTGTATACTCTAGCTATGTTATCTACTTACTATTTTGCTTTGGTAAAATTGACTCCTGCTGTGTCCTGGAGCTCCGGCTCCACATGCAACCATATTCTATTACTGCTACCTGGCCTGACTCCTGGGACACCACAGAAATATAGGTAGAGTTTTGTTATGCAGTCATGGACGCTTGACTCATGTGGATTCTGTCTCACATGGAGGCCCCATCCCTGGGAACATTCCAGGCCAGGTTGGACGGGGCTGTGAGCAACCTGATCTGGTTAAAGGTGTCCCTGCTCCCTGCAGGGGGGTTGGGCTGGGTGACCTCTAGGGGTCCCTTCCAACCCAAAACATTCTATGATTCTATGTATTAAACTGTAAACTTAATTCCACCCAAGCATCTAAGACGCTTTCTGAATTTGAAAAATATATCTTATCTGTGCTTATCTACCACAAATCTACCGTTTAGATTCTTTTCACAATAAATTCCTTTAATCTTTTCAGTATTTCCACTTGAAAAAAAAATTGTCAGTGATCGCTTCTCCATTTCTACTGTCTTATTTGTTGAATAAGAAAGCAATTTTTTCAAACCTAAGAGAAGTTACTTTTTCCAGTGACACACAATGCAATCTTCATTCCTATTAATAGTCTCTAAAGAGTTGACAAACCAGCTGTTCCTGTCCTCAGAAATAGTTTTATGCATTGCATTATTCATTTGTTTTCTTGATTTCCTCTGGCCATTTCAACTCAAATTCATTTCTGTTTGTTTTTCAGGATGAGTAGAGCAACGCTGATTTTTATTCATTAAAATGCGGCTTTAACACTAAGCTTGCTCCCCTCATAAGAGCCAAGAATAGATCCATGTTTCTCCTAAGCATAGGTTGAGTCTACAAAATAGAAGACAGGTAAACGTGAGTAACCTATTTTTAACAACCCAGAAGTTCAGTAACTGCTGTCTGTTTAACAGAGAGAAGGGCATTTTTCATCCAGACTTTTCTATTTGATTATGCCATTTTCTCCACTGACTGCAGAGGGAGCTCAGACAGCTAGCGTATCTCACACCCCTGGAGCAGTACTTTGTCATCTAATTTCAGACATTAGGAATGTAAATGTAAACTATTTCAGGTTATTTTCACAGTAACAGACACCGTTGAATGCAATTTGCCTGACATAATTTAGACATCTGCAGAGGACGAGATAATCAATTCCTCAGGGCGCACTCATCTCCACCGTCTCTTAAAAGGAGGATAGGATGATTGCTCAGATGTAGATGTTTATTTTAGGGGTGAAATTCCACACACTGGTATGGACACCTAATGTAGGCATCTATCTGGGTGTGTAAGCTGGAAAAGTAAGCTCCCGCTGCGGTTAATAGCCAGTCTAAACTAATTAGCTAGGCTTCCTTTAGAGTCATGGGAATGAGATAGAAAGTTCCTGTTAGAAACTCATTTGTATTATATTGTGGTGGGAGGTACTGACTCCTAAGTCGTTCTCTCTCCTTTAAGTGACTTCAAAAGGAGATGAGAAGTGGAGTTTGTTAAAGACATTGAGAAATGTAGACATCGACATGTAGGTGTCTAGATGCAGATTGGATGTTCAAGCTTCCGTTGGGGTCAATAACAATCTAAAAAGGCACCTTCATTTAGTCTGTTGAATGGTTCTTTAGACTCCGTTGACTGGATTGGCTAAGATCCTATATAACTTCATACACCTCAAGGCTTAATTAAGTTGCCCAATAACATGTGACCAGTGCCAACTGAGATGCCTTAGTATATTTAACATTCACAGGAGGCTGGCAGATATGAACCATGGGCACTGAAGGCATGGCAGGTTGAGGCTACCTGGGTAAATGGACCTAGATTCTTGTGTGTGAGAAAATGCATCAGGGCCTGAAATCAAATAGGATAAATCCTAGCCAGAGTAGACATCTGATTTAGGTTGACTTTTAACATTCATCTTTGGTGAGATGAATCCTATGCGTGCTATGTGTTCCTCAAAGATAATCTGAATTACAACAAGGCCTGGCTGCACTCCTTTTCCTCAACCTGATTTTGATGCCATCACAAACTGTTTCTCCTCAGGATGGTATATTGTATGTATGGTTATATCATCTGCTTATAGTACACTTCATCAATGACTTCACTTCCTTCATTTAAAGCAGGCACTTCAATCTCACCTAAATATATATATATATAGTCTTTTGCTGAGGGGACATTATCATTAGATTTTTGTTTCTTGGTTGTTTTATTTCTGCATATTACATGGAAGCACATAACCAAACGTTGTGCTATTTACAGTTGGATTCCAAATAAGAAAGGAATGACATCCATGACTTACTTTACAAGCACATTGCTAGTCCCGCCATATATACTAAAGAACTGAGAACATGCAAAGGATCCCAAAGTTCATTTTCTCCTTCAGCTTCCTAGGCATGGTAAAACAATCACTCATAGCAGAATATAGTTTCTGTGATGATTTTAAAGGTGCATGGATGTCAACACAACGACTAGCAGTTGAATGAGTGTTGTTGATGTCATTCATTCTGTGCTTTCAGTGGAAGCTGAATACTTCTGTATACCACATACTTCTAATAACCCCAGTGCTAACACAATGCATTAAGGCTATTTGAATTGAGCTTTGGAAGGGTAGATAATAAGGACAGCAGACGTGTCACAGGAGCAGTAGCAGAAGATCCCTGGGATCTACAGAAGTTTTCTGGCAGTGGCAACCCAGAGTGCTCTGCTGTCAAAAATTATGGTAGCATGGTTTTTGCTGTGCCTTCCTGCGTTACTCTTCACATTAAACATAAGGAAACATGGTCAGCTCTGCTACGGATATACACCAAGAAACAAACCTTCCCCTGAAAAATGAATAGAAGACTATTTCCAACACTATTTTCTCTAAACAACAACAAAGTTCTTGATGTGTTCCAGTTCCTCCTGTCATTCAACTTGATCTTCTTAGTGTCTTTCTAGTCTCTCAGCTTTGTGGAAGTATCATATCACGTTCAGTTCAACCCAAACCCCAAACTAACGGGAAGGGCTTTCTGAGAATTGAACCACGTTGATTTTTTTTTAATGACCAGTTATTAGAAAAATAATGAGGAATAGCTAAATAGCAAAAAATACAAGGACCCAACTCTCATAATATATTCAGCCGCCATTCCTAGCTGATGAATTCATCCATGATCCTAGAAAGTGTGAGGTTCTCACCTTTAAGTTTATCTTCTTTAAGATAAGTACAGCTGAGATAGTCATGTCATAGCTTTATTTGTAACAAAAGAAGAAAAGCAGACATGTTTAACTGTCTTTTTTTAATTATTTTTTCTTATATTTTTATTTTAACGTTAGACCAATTGGATCCTGCGTGCCATTGGCTATACCGATTAAATGAATCCAACACATAAATCCTTTATGTGATCTACCCCCTGGAGACTCGTTATTCTCAGTGCTGGCATTTTGGAAAAGGAAAACTAAAGAAAAATTAAATCATAACAGGAACCACAAGCTTTCCTGTGAGGGAAACTTTGTGTGCTCAAGGCCAAGCACCGCAAGCTATGCGTAGGGGGAAATTACTTGACTCAATTTCTGGGAGTGCAAAATACCGTAGCTAAGGATTTCTGAGTCACAACCCTCAAATGGGACAGAATCAAGTCTTATAGAGATGAAACTTTCTTGTAGGCCTTCCAGCTAAAGCTGTAGTCATCAGAGCACTAATATTTGCCCTAAAAAGTAACTATCTCGGGAAAACAGGAGGATCATCGATTTCTAGGATTAAACAGAAAATTCTTTTGGTTTCTATGTAAAATACATCAACACCAGCCTACTCCCTTCAACATACGTATTTGGCCTATCAAAGGAGAACTGCAAAATACCTTCATTTACATTAATCTTGGATGAAAGCCTTGTATTAGTTTCCTCTAAAGCGACTTAGTCCCCAGGAATGCTAAAGTTAGGCTTCTGCTCTGAACTACTTTGTGGAAGGGCCTCTCTCTCCTTTCCCGCTGATTACAGGGTACCTAGGGGGACCCTCCCTCTATACGACATACCTGAAGTTCGACAAAGTGGATGCTGCAAAGTGTATTCTCGGAATGCTACCCTTAGGAGCACACATAAGTAACTGCAATATCTAAGCTACCACACATCTCAGAAACAGCAATCCCCTCAGACTCTGAGGAGCTCAAGTGTTTCCTGTTTCACAAATAATATCTGACAGACTAATAATGAGAAAGGATCATATATAAAATATATTAAAAAACCAGCATCAACTTTGGCTATGAAAACCACTACGGGGAGACCTTTTTTTCTTTTTTATTCCTACTTCCCTCCCTACCTTTCTTTCTCTTTCCTTTTCTAGTATAAAAGTTTTCCCCCACCAGAAGAGATTAAATACATAAAAAAAACCCCTTATGGCTGTCAAAGGGTTTTCAATTGACTGCTTTTAGATTTGATGAAAACCATATTTCAAATAAAATATCTAGCTAAAAATCACAATCCAAACCAATAATCAATGAATAGGTCCATTTGTTAGTGGCAGAACACCTCTGCATGAAAAATCCATGACAAAAATATTATGGAATCCTTTTTTTTTTTTTAGAGCTAGGCTTATATTTCAGGTTAACACAAGTGTGGTGGCACCAGATAATTATCACCTTGCCCTCTGATTCTTAAGTGCAGGAAGAAAAATCCATGAACCTCCCCCAGGAATAGACCGATGAAACAAAGAAGAGGTTTTTGTCCTGTAAAATCTGTGAACTTGCAACAGTTTAACTGATCTGCAGGAAAATTTTAAATAATTACATTTGTCACTATTGTGGCATTTACAAGGAAATTAAAAAGAAATCTTGATTTGTCTCAAAGTGAGAATATTATTTAAACTTTTGGCAAACCAGCAAGTCAAGATACCATCTGGGGTCAAAATTTAGGCTGTTGTCATTGTTTAAGTGAGATTCTGTTTTGAGCAAACAACATTTTGGAAGAATAGATGATATATTTTATTGCTGTATCTACTGTATTTTTTGTCATTAAGTTTTTTTTGTAGTAATTCAACCATATGACATATTAAGGGGAAGTGGATGCAATTGTGAGTGCTACTTGAACACCCATCTTTAAGCAAACAGTAGCAGTGAAAGCAGAATGCCACGTGGGCTAATTCTGCAACTCCAGTGACATTATTTGAATCCTGTTTAACAAATTGACCACTGTATGATTTAGTAATTCTAGATCATCAAAAGCTAACTACGTTGCTTTTATCATAGGTACGTGGGGAAGATGCTGTTTTCTAGCTGTGTCTTTGTGTAGGGCTTGCCCATCATTGCTCTTATTTTTCTAGGGGCCATTACAAATAACAAAAATAAAACTGTGTGAGAAAAGGCATCAAACCCGCTTTCTTTCCACTAAAAAATTCATAAGACGGTTTGGGGTTTGGCTTTTTTTGGAGAGAGAACTGTGCAATAGGGAGTGTATTACACAGTTATATTCAGGGAATTAAGCTATTTCCTACAGCATTAGTTCAATAATGTGAGAAAATTCTTATTGTCAATACCCATGAAAAATAGTTGCATGAGAATCAACTCAGCATTAGGACTGATCTATACCCAGGAACTCCTGAACAGAGACTACATAAAAACTAACTCAGCATTACAATTGATTTACACCCAGGAGAGCAGGAAGAAAAAGTAGCGTAAGTGTGCCACGAAGCACAGAGAGGGGACAAGCTTACAGTTAGGGATTGTGAGGTTTTACCTTTTCAAAGATCCTGTTGTACGAACTGGCTTATTTGTCCAAAATTTCCTTTCTTTTAAAGACAGTGGTGATTACCTTCCTCCGCTTTCTCCAACAATATTTCAAAACCAGTAAAAAAACCTCTGAACTTACGGTAGTCAGGCCAGAGAACACAAAACCATAAAGTTCCTCTTAAATGGGGATAATTCCATTTATATTTATAATACCTAGCTTTCTGTTCTGAATATAGCAAACAGTTCATGATTTATACATATTCACTGAACCCCTTTTCCTGTTACTTAATTTTTTATAAACAGGTTTTAATTCTCCCAGATTACTTATTTGAAAAATTGGTAAATAATTCATACATACCAACAAAATACCTTGAATTGAAGCTTCTGGCACATGGTACCTTTACATTCTCTGTTCACATTGATTTAGCTTCTGGTCTTCGTTTCCTAATGCAGAAATTACAGTGATTATTTCCATATGTGGGCTTTTTTGTGTGTCTGTAATATGCAGTACTCACCTGAAGAGATCATGAAAGTGATTGTTTCCCTACTTTTTCTTTTTCTCCTAGGGAAAATAATTGTGAAAAATGCAAAAAAAAAAAGAAAACAAGTCCATCACAAAATCCTTACAACAGCGTTGATAAAAAAATTCTCTAATGTTGCTCTAATCTGTAAAGAGCATCAAGGTTCACACACAGGCCAGCTAAAATACCAGAGGAGATGATGAAGGTGCAAACAGATGAAAAAACCTGAAATCACACATCATCCTTAACAAATACTTAACTTTTAACAGCAGTCAATTGGTAATATTTAGGGACAAAGGGGTCAACAGGCATTCAAATGTGACCAGCTGAGCCTAATATATGGTGTTTAAAGTGATTGACTTGTGTAACATGTAATTAAGCCATTGACCAGTTTGGCCCAGAACATTTTTTCAGAAGCTGCTGAGCTGCAGATTGCTGGAATTCAGCCAGGTATTCTTGGAATAATCATTGCAGAGTTGTTGTGCTCTTATAGCTTTACTGAGCTTTCTGCTACAGCCACTGTCAGAGAAAAGAATCAGCTATTAATGCCTTTGCACTGAACTGTACCACTGATTTTCACGCTCTTAAGCTTTAAAAAAAAAAAAAACAGAACCAACCCCCCAAAAAACCAACAAGCTAATGTATTTTCTCATTTTAAATATTTCAGGACTGGAAGGTTGATTCCACTGTTTAAATAAAGGCTTTTTGAGAAATGATGCTTTATTATAATGTTTGTCATTAAGAGGCCCTGAATTTTCTCTGAGATATTATTACGGAAATAATAATAAAAAAGTAATCCCATTTACACTTGATGCTAAATCTGCAACTCCTGGTGCAAATATTAGCCAGCAAATCAAAAGAAATGACAGAAGCAGAAGGTAGGCGAAGGTGAATGCACAAAGCAACGTTGGCTTTTCTGCACTGTTTATTCTCAGAATTGCGATTCAGGCGGGCATATGAATCCTGAAAAGATACATGATTACATCCTTGAGTACAGGTCTGGCCTGGGTACACGTCCTCAGATCTTTTCTTGGAAACATCACCACCTTAATTCAGGTTGAAATGATCAGGTGATTAGTAGGTTATTTCTGCAGCCTTCTATTAGAAGGGATATAACTATCAGTTGCAAATACAATTCTCCTCTGAGAACAACGAAAACAGCTCCTGTGGCCTCTCTTAATTAATAGATGGCAGTGAGCTTTGTATCAAGGACTTAAATGTTTCCACCTAATGCAGGGTTTGTTGTTATTATTGTTTCTCCTCCTGACACTGGAGGGCTTATTATAGTGGAAAAGCTACCGAGGTAGAATCACCATAATTAAAAAGACATTTCATGAAACACGAAGCAGCAAGAGGAAGACTGTCCTCTTTTGTGTTGCTTAAATGTGAAGCTGCTTAGTGGCCTGAAGAGTCTGAGGGGCTGGTGGTATGTGCCCAAGTGTTGTACGAGCTGCAATGGTGAATTAAACAAAAAGATTTATGCCGCAGAGGATTCAAGGATTTAGTGAGAAAAAGAAGGCAAACATAGCTGGTGACCTTTAAAGAAGCGGGTAATGCAGGCAACCCATGCATATTCCCTTGATGCTACTCAAGGTACTTTCTCCCTGGTACACTGTCTTCTGCAGTGAGACCTGACAAGCAGGTGGGTGGGCATCACCTCTCATTAACAGCCCTGTGCCGTTTTGCCATCATCTGCCAGAGACAAAGGTCTTACCTCTGACAGGGACCTGACACCTGAATTTCATACTGGAAGTGAGCAAGTGCTGTTGGTTAGGAAGGAAAAGAAAACGAGTGTGTAAGTCAGAGCACTACTGAACGGAGGCTTTTGAAGTGGAGGAGCAGGAATAATTCATTTTTCAGCTTGCTGTTAATCCTTATAAATGGAAAAGATGTTCAGGCTGGCTGTTTTTTCCCCTTCAAGCATACCATGAACCAAAAAAAACCCCAACAGGTCAGAACAAGTAGGAATAGTTTGCTTAGGTTTTATTAAGTTTCTATTTTTTTAAGTAAAGTTCATGGAACATCACAACATACTAAATGTTGCATGATAAATATCAAGATACGGTAAAACACAAACCATATAAAAATCATCTTTGATATATTTATCACCTTAGTTTATCTCTCATCTCTGCAAAGCTAGGACAAGAAAGTAGGGGCCACATACTGCAAAGCGTTACAACGTAGATGCTACATGTACATGCAAAACTGAGATAAGTCAAGCACTTGGGAAGGTGTTTCAGCTCAGAAAGGTGCACGGAAATAGATGGTTTATTAGCGTGCATTTGCTAATAGAAATCACATGGACTAATTTTAAAGCTGATAAGAAAACATCTTTATTACGGAAACTATTACAGAATTTAAGGTACACCAAGAAACATCTACGTGATGCACATTTATAAACTTGGTAAATGTTTGTACAAGGCCAACTCTTTAAAGATCTGCTGGTGTGTAAATATTAATTACAATCCTGTGACAAAGCGAAAAAAAGAAGGGACAAAATTAAGTCATAGATAAAAGAATCCGAGACAATGGGGTTTTTTTGGAGCAGAACCAATCAGCCTGATAACAGAAAATAATCATCAGATTTTATTGTTGTCTGGGCTTTTGAGAAAGGATGTAGGTATCCCGTCCATGAAAAGTGTTCATTCACACTTTGAATCCTGCATTTGCAACCAGACCAACTCTATGGACTCATAACTGTACCTCAAAGTATGAACTTTATTCTAATGCAGTATCCAGAGCTAGATCTGAAGGCAGTGGAAATTGGTTATTTTTCCACTGAATCCAGCAGAATGCCACCAAAGGAAGGCAGTCTATAACCTAAATTAAGTGTTATTTCATCCTCACTCCACTTCCAAAACAACTCTAAGAACTGTGCTTTAAAATTAGATTATAGATTTTCCAACTAGATACAACTTTTTTTTTTTCTCTCCCCAAAATACTCCCCAAAATGTAACTGTGCATGTGGGCTTTGTAAGTTTTTTCTTAGGAAAGAGTTTAAATTTTTCACTGAAACCCTGCAAGTCAAAACAAAAAGGAAGTATTCCCACAACAAATCTGACGAAAAAATTTTTTTTTTTTTTTTTTAATTTTTTTCCGAGACAAGTTAAAGAGTAATTCAAGTGCCTAAGGATGGACATCTGTCCCCATTTGAGATACTCGAGGACAATTCTGCCTGGCCTCCAGCTGCTGCTCCAGAAGGACACAAAATCTCTGCTGAGGTTTAACCTAGTAGGGAGCTCAGCCCCACAGAGCTGCTAACTAACCTCCCCCAGCCCCGGTGGGATGGGGGAGAGAATTGGAAGGGTAAAAATGCAGCAACTCAGGGGTTGAGATAAAGACAGTTTATCAGGGAAAGCAAAAGCTGTAGGCACAAGCAGAGCAAAATAAGAAATTCTTTCACTACTACCCATGGGCAGGCAGATGCTCAGCTATTCCCAGGAAAGCAGGGCTCCATCACTTGTAAACAGTGACTTGGGAAGACAAATGCCATCACTCCAAAGGTCCCCCCTTCCTCCTTCTTCCCCCACTGCAGTCTCTTAACTGTGGTGATGCATCCATCTGCTTTGTGGAGACCTCTGAGACAGCCCTGGACATTGACAGTGAGGTTAGATATCCACTTTTTCATGCCTGAACTGCTCCTGTACTGTGAAAAGAAATGTCAAGAAAAATGGTTTTGATTAGCAATGATCAAGAAAAAAATCTATCTTTGGGGAAGTAGAAATCAGGCCTTCTAATAACTTCCAGGTGCTGGAACAAAATCCATGAAGTGACAGCAAAATGCAGTGCTGAAATCAACGGTATGGAGCATCTTAAAATGAAACTGCTCTGTAGCTGCCTCAATGGTTTCACAGAAGATGGCTTGCGTGATCCCTGTCTACTTGTGTGCTCTTATCTGTTTTCCCCCCAAAATTTTGAAATCCAATGTCCTATTCCAGCCACTCTTGACAAAGCAAAAGAGGCTAAATAGCGTTACTTTTTACCAGTTTAATGGAAATAAGTCCAGCGCCAGGACAAGGGGCAATGGGCACAAACTGAGACATAAGAGGTTTCAGCTGAATATGAGGAAAAACTTCTTTACTCTGAGGGTGATGGAGCCCTGGCCCAGGCTGCCCAGGGGGGCTGTGGAGTCTCCTTCTCTGGAGATATTCAAAGCCCGCCTGGATGAAGTCCTGTGTAACATGCTCTAGGAGAACCTGCTTTAGCAGGGGGGTTGGACTAGATGATCTCTCGAGGTCCCTTCCAACCCTCGCCATTCTGTGATTCTGTGATATACCGGAGCTTGACTTCTTTAGCGCTTCCCTATTGAGGGGAAGAACGGTGCATGAGACCAAAACTTAGAAATCACAGAAATCACGTGAGAGTTCAAATTTTCAGGCCCACTTTCATTTAAAAAAAAATAAAAATCTGTCACCATTTCCACTAGTCACAGAACTATCTGTGTTATTTAGGATATAAAAGATCTAAACATTGAGTAAAGGGTGATATTTTTGGCCAGGAAGCACTGCTGGCATCAAAAAAGATCACATAGCAGTATCATACATATCAGCAAATAAAGCTTTCCCTGTAAAGACACCCTTGTTATTCATGAAATATTTGGTTATTTGAAAATGGTTGAAATTATTGTATTTGTGTTTGCACCAAGGCACTGTTCTTTCCTCTGCCCAGTTTGTTGGGGGCAGTTGGGGGGATAGTAGAGGAATAGACCAAATAAATTATTTTTAAGCCATTAGTTAGGGGGAAAAAAAGGTACTTATGTCTTTACACTATTGTGTGGTATTCTTTGAGATGGATGGTCATTCTCTGAAAAATGAAGCTTTGTATTCACTGAACCATTTGGGGAAATAATGCTGAGTTCATAATTTTCTTTCAGCTGAATATACATACAAATTAAAAGTAAAGAATAGAGGGCTCTAACATTCTAAAACCAGAAATATTTTTTTTTTAAATTTAGAGTAAGTAATTGATCAAAAAAACCCATGTTTTGCTTTGTCTTTTGTAATCTTTGAGGACTTTCGAACCTTAAGATTTGAAGAGACCAAGAGGAACTTCAAATCTAAATGAAACATCATACAACCTTTCAAATGTGGGAAAAAATATCAGGTACATTCACATTTGACTTTGCGTTTCAAACCAACTCCTTTCCTAATTTCTCAGTAATGAAAACTAAACACAAAGTAATTTACTTATATGGCTGTATTTGCACACACTGAACAAATACCACTGGGCATAAAATTAATTTTTCTTCTCAAGTCCTAAGTACAGCACATCTAACCTCTGCCCACCTGTACGGATCTCACACAGAAATGCTTGTACATCTTCCTGATCATTGGAAGTAACCACAGATTTAAGAAAGATTTGGCTCTCATTGAGCTCAGTGGCTTGTTCTTCTCTGCATAATGTCACTGCTTCAGAGGAGAATGGAGGGGAAGCACCTCCAACACAGGGCAGCACACAGCCAGGGGCAAACCTGCTTCACTGGGAAAGGTCAGTCTGAGTCCAGACTACTCAGGGTTACCTCCAAGATATCTAGTATCTATCTATTTCTCTGAAGGGAGAAACATACCCTCACAAGACCTCTGCATCTTGTATCGTTGTGATCCCAGAGTACATCTGCAAGCCCACTGGAAGCCTCTGAGAAGGATGTCAAAGAAATTCCAATGTCAAAGAGCTGCCAAGTTTGGGGCCTGGATTGGACGTTACTATAAGGAAGGCTAAAACTCCCTCAACACGGGAAGGCTACGTGCTTCTAGGAATGAAAAGAATAATTAAAAGCAGGAAACAAAAAAAAAAAAATAATGTGTTTATGGAGTTCTGTCCCATTCTGTGCAGAGATTTTTAGAACTGTAATTTGGACTTTGGTAAGTATTTTTTTACAGTTTTTCTTTTAAAAATAGCTCTGTGGAACATACCTGAGATACTCAGCTCTGGAGAGGGGAATTTAAGTACTGAGCCTTTCTCCCATTGACTTCTCATGTTGTGCTTTCCAGCAAAAGACACCAAAAGCTTTGCCCTCGGCTCAGAAAGCTCAGCCCCAACAGTACAGTGCTCCTGTGAGCCACTCGGTACTCCAATCCTTGGAGACATCAATAATCCCTTGCAAAG
>NW_009260479.1:368384-370723 GCF_000687185.1 Egretta garzetta | reverse complement strand
ATGTGTAGCTGCAATACATTAACAAGACAACCCTTTCGGAAAGAGGAAACCTCTTTCTAGTCTTGCTAAGACGTGCCTCACACCCCAAAGAGGTTCCCTGTGGTAGTTACCGTGTTTTTTGGCTTTTGGCTCCCTCCCTGGCTGTTTGGCAGCCTGGCACTAGATGGAGCTGCGGATCTGCTGAAGGCACCGGGAGCCACCTCTCCTTCTGCCCGCAGAGGGCACCCAAGCTCTTCACAGGTCCGGCCATCCCGACCTACCGGGGGTCGAGAGAAGGTGAAGTCAGTCCTGTGACACATTAAGTCAGGGATTTAGAGAGGTCAGACAGGCAGCAAGTTTGATTTAGTCCCTCCGAATGAGGATGGTCTCGGGGGGAGTGTTTTAAACCGGGTCTTGAGCAATCCGGATTTTCGGGTGCCCGGCAAAGAGTTTGTGAATGTAATGCATCTCTGATACACATGGCTTTGGGATGCTTTCCCAAGCTTAAGAGTGCAAGGTGGGAGAGCAAAGACAGGAATGCTACAAGGAGGGCTTTTGAAAAGCTGCATCTTTGCAGAAGCATAGGAAGCAGACCTTCTTCTTGCTCCCCACCACCTGCTGGGGGGACAGCCCTGAACTGCAATTCTGATGCCTCTCATACCCCATCCTCACTCTTTTCTTTGTCATTTTTCACCACAGTACAGAGCCAACTCATGCAAGTCTGTGGTCTGATGTTCACCCTCAGCTCCTTCACCTGTGCACAAGGTCTCCAGAAACTCCAGGTAATCTCCCAGCCAAATACCGAGCCATCCCAGAACTGCCCCATTTCAAACGGGTTTATCTGACCGCAGCTGCTTATCGCTCAGCTCCATTTCTAGTCATCCTATCATGTAGTTAAGGGAACTTGATAAAAGATACAGCTGCTTCAACAAGGGGACCACAAGGTGACCAAAGCTTCCAGGTACAGTCCTAAAAACATCCTGCATGATGTATGATAATATACAAAATGGCAGCTCTACAGCAATGTTTGAAGTTATTTCCCACCTCTAAAGTAAATTAGGCAGATGGACTTTCTCCTTATCAGATGACAAAGGCACCATGGAAAGATTTAATGGCACATGACCCTAGTAGCCATACACTAGTAAATAAGCTATATAAAATGTATGTCTCTGTGTGTTTTTATCCAAGTATATACACAAGTTTGTACATATTTACCTCCCACTGAAGATAAACTTTGCCATGTTTACTGCCTATTCAGTCTAGAAACAGCAGTCACTAATTAGAGGGTATGTTTGTGGAAAAGAATTAATTGACTCTTTACTGCTCTGCCTATCATGATAATAAAGCTAGGCAAATATGACAGCTGTTGGGGAAGACTCTTGTTTCTTTTGCTCTTTTATTGCAGTATGATTCTAATTTAATTTTCGGAATAATGCGTAGTAATCCTCCTTTTGTAGCGCTCGGGACATTTTTTCCCACTGACTTCATATGCAACAGGTCTCTGCTTTAATGAGATCCAATAGGCCACACTTTGAAAAGGGCATATTTGTGCGTAACTCCGACTCACATGTCCATTATCTGCTTTGTATATGATAGCAACATTAAAAAATCTGACCTTGTTCAGCAGCAAGATTGCTTCCAGCTTTAATGAAGCAAAGGCTGGAAGCAGAAGTGATCTCTTTCATTAGAATGGAAGACACAACGGGAAAAAGAAAAGGTTTGGAGCATGCTCTCTTTCCTTCAATTCTGAAATGCCTGTAGCACCAATGTTCAGAGCTTGGGGACAAATGTTTAACTTAGTTGTGCTGATCGGCCTTAAGGTAAGCAGAAGCAGGTCCTGGGAAAAGGGAAAAATCATGATTCTCCATTGCATCAGTGGACAAGGGAAAACCAACAGACGTCATCTATCTGGACTTCTGCAAAGCCTTTGACACGGTCCCCCACAACATCCTTCTCTCTAAATTGGAGAGCTATGGATTTGATGGGTGGACTGTTCGGTGGATAAGGAACTGGCTGGATGGTTGCGTCCAGAGGGTAGTGGTCAATGGCTCGATGTCCGGATGGAAACCGGTGACGAGTGGTGTCCCTCAGGGGTCCGTGCTGGGACCGGTGCTGTTTAATGTTTTCATCAATGACTTAGACAGCGAGATCGAGTGCACCCTCAGCAAGTTTGCAGATGACACCAAGCTGAGTGGTACGGTTGACACACCAGAAGGACAGGATGCGATCCAGAGAGACCTGGACAGGCTAGAGAGGTGCGCCTGTGTGAACCTCATGAGGTTCAAAAAGGCCAAGTGCAAGGTCCTGCACCTGGGTCGGGGTAACCCCCAGTATCAGTACAGGCGGGGGGAAGAAAGGAT
>NW_009260479.1:299582-368281 GCF_000687185.1 Egretta garzetta | reverse complement strand
GAGTTGGGCTTGTTCAGCCTGGAGAAAAGAAGGCTGCAGGGAGACCTGATTGCGGCCGTTCAGTACCTAAAGGGGGCCTATAGGAAAGACGGGGAAAATCTTTTTAGTGGGGCCAGCAGTGACAAGACAAGGGGTAATGGTTTTAAACTAAACCAGGGTAGGTTTAGACTGGATATAAGGAAGAAGTTCTTTACAATGAGGGTGGTGAAACACTGGAACAGGTTGCCCAGAGAGGTGGTGGAGGCCCCATCCCTGGAAACATTCAAGACCAGGTTGGACAGGGCTCTGAGCAACCTGATCTAGTTAGCGGTGTCCCTGCTCCTGCAGGGGGGTTGGACTAGATGACCTCTAGGGGTCCCTTCCAACCCAAAACATTCTATGAAATCTCTAGGCATTTCTTTGTTCACCTGCAGGTAAATTAGATGTCTGGAAAGTTTTTTTCCTAAAGTGTGTTCATTCTTGGTTTCTTTTTGGCAAAGATGACATCATTAATCTTTTTAAATCAATCCAACTTTGGTCTCTAAGCCAGGCCAGCAGGGCTGGTTTGTACCAATCCAAGTCCTATTTACCTTTCTGTTATGTAAAGTCCTTTGGACAAGGAAATAATGAGTCATAGAAACAAAGTTCCTGTAGAAAAAGGGGAAAAGAAAAAAAAAAAATAAAAAGAAAAAGAAAAGAGGGAGATTCCTTTTAGCGGGGACTCTAACAAGCTACCAGGCTGGTTTACTGTGTTTAACTTCTCTACTGCTCCAGTGCATCATTAAAAAGCCACAGGTGTTGCTGAAGGCACCTCAGCAGTATGAGGAACTTTGGGTGAGTTTTCCTCTTCCTGAGGTACTGAAGCCTGATTAACTCCTTCAAAGGGAACGTGGCATGAGAGACCCAAGAAACGGTGGGGCAGATTCAGAAAGACAGGGGTTTGTATTCCTATTGCTCCTGGAGAATACGAAAGGTGCTTCTGAGGCGATGTAGCAAGGGCTACAGAAATGTGTTGTCTCCCTGAAGTTTCTGCCCTTCTGGGGCTAAGCAGATAGCAGAGCCATAGGTTTTATTTTTGTGTGTGTATGTGTATGGGGATATTGTTTGTCTTTGGGACACCTCACGTATGCCTTTTACATAAGAAGTTTGGCTAATATTTGGAGACTGTTTGATCTTCCTTAGGCATCAGGGAACTCTTTTTCCTCAGTGAGCAGTTTTTATCTTATAACTGTCTGAACATTAAACAACAAAAATCCAAATCTGACCACTAAGTCCAACTGTGAGTTCATGCTATCAAGATAATTAAAGGAACAATTTAATAAGCTTACACCGGATATACTCAAAACACTAGGACACTAGCAACTTTGGGAAGAGGACTCCATCAAAGAAGTTATGCATCAGGGAACGTGTCTTGGTGTGTTATAACTCCAATGGGTACGTTTCTGCCCTGAGTGCCATGTGAACTGGCTCTCTCTTTTAAACCTTCTGTCTGATTGCTTTGAATATCTTATATATACCTGCTTGCTAGTGAAGTAGGAAAATATCTTGTTTTAAGAGTCTTTCCTTGCGTTAAAAAGTCATTTATGCTCTAACCTAGGATGACCGCTGGTAGCAGAAGGAGTGGAATTAAGGCCCTAATTACAAGAATCCCATGCTGTGGCAGGCACTGGTTTTGCTTGCAAGCAATTCTCTCAGAGATCATTTATGTTTTCAGTTAGCCTGCTGGTGATTAAGGGCAGGTTGGCAGAAGAAGGAACCGAGAAAGAGATCAGGCTGATGAGCTAAATCAATAAACTAGCACAGTTGATTAAAACAAGGCCTTTGAGGCCTTGAATTTTTTTTTGTTTTGTTTTGTAGAATTTACTATGAAATGTTTCTATTCAACCATCTTTTTTTTATGAATTTTTTTTTTAAATGCAAGCAATTTAGCAATCTTGCTGATTTTTTTTCTCTTCACATCTGCCCTGTGTTTTCAGGAAGTTGATATTTTTATGGAGACGTTACATTTTCTCCTGTATATGTTGACATAGAAGGAAAAAAACCCTTCTGTCATATCCCAACACCATCATAGCTACAGCATTATACTGCAAAAAAATGGATTGTCACAGTATATTTCCTTCCTCAGTGAAGTCCCCTTCAAGGTGTTGCCTATATATTGCCAGACCTTAAATTCCCATTGACATTGAAAGGAGAGTCCTGAGTCCAGACTTGTCTTCCACTGTGTCTTCCATATCTTTATTTCTTGCTGAACTGAAACCAAGGAAACCGAAATGTATCCAACCAGCACATAATCAGGAAAGATTTTTCTTTTTTCCAAAATGAGCCTACATCTTTTTGGATTTTAAGTAGTAGAATGGAAAAGCTGAATTAATGTATATGCAGCCCTTACTGATGGGCATGCAGATTCAACTTCTCCTTAGCCCCAGGCAGTGTATTTGCCTTTCTCAGTGCTTTGATGGTACTTTCCATATGTGTTGTCTCTCTTGTTGGCAGTTATTGTATCTCCAGCCTAACACGATTCAGATGCTAGCAGACCTTGAGTCCATCATGTGAAGTGACCATCAAGCAGTTGTTAGCTGCTGTTCCAAAACATGATATGAATTCTTTCAGTCCTGGAGAGTGACCATCAAAGAAAGACAGAAAGCTACATCAGATATGTTATTGAAGTAACACAGATACCTCCCACACAGTAAAACTGGGTGGGGTGGGGGAAACCAGGCCCAATCAATGTCTTATTTTTTAAAATTATTTTTGGAAGATTGTGATCCATTTACATGTTATTTTTGAAAATAGAGTTGGGGGAAAAATAGACATTTTCCATCCAAAAATTATGGGGGATAAGTGTCGTCCTCTCACATGAATAGAATGAATGAGGAATATTGAAGGACATATTTCAGCTCTTTATTTTACACAATAATAACAGTTTTGTAGGAAGGATAATATCTGGATGCAAGGTCTTTAGGGAAATGTAGTAGTATTTATTATCCCAGCTGTAATGAAGACAGATGGAAGCTTGTCTATTTTTTCCAGCTGTATCAGCTGCAGATACTGAATGCTGGAAAGGAACTTGTCTAATTCTTGTGTCCTTTTCTTATATTTTGGAAACAGACTACTGTGTTAAAAGAACTCCTGGTCTGAACATGTATGTTCTTATGGAACCCCTTGCAGTTCTTATTTGGTGTATGCAGATAGACAAATCCAGGCATCCTTGAAAGCATACATATGTCTAAGGTAACCGGTTAGATCAGTGTGTTTCCAATAAACTCCAGTGCTACCATGTGCTAAACATAATTGTGTATCTCCATTTTGAAACCTGGGTGTTGAGATCCTTCTCATTACTAAGTCAAATCTAAACACAAGTGTCTGGAGAGGACTGATGCAGCAGTCATTCTGTCTTTGCTGGAGGATGGTGAGGTCCGTCTTTGTCAAATCTATATAACTATTCAGTAAAATCTTTCTGAGTGCTAATTTCCTCTTGCACTAGCCCAGACAGCACAATTCCTCCAGCCAAGCCCAGTAACTCAGCAATCCATAACAGGATGTATCTGGTGACTGCTTCGTAGTCATCACAGAGGAGTTTTCCTCGTTACCCCCAAAGCCTCAAAGCCAGGCTTCCAACAGCTTAAACTGATCATGAAATATGAAGCACCTTAGGAGGAAGTCAGAAGGTCCCAAGCCTCATCACCTGTTCATGAGATAAGAGCAGAATTTATTGTTTAAACGTGTGCCTTCAACCCTCATTTTGAAGACAAAGTTGAATAAGGACTTTTGGGGCTGAAAAAGATGTTCAGCAGATTCGTTAGAGTCCTCGTGCTCTGTGCCTGCACAGAAATCCACAGTGGGGATTTTGATGGCTACGCCCAAAGTTGCAGGGATGGACATATGTCAGCTTGGCCTGAGTGCCAAAAGGCACACGTAGGAGAAACCAACAAGTTCCTTTAAAAAGTAGAGGCTTTTGTTCTGGCTTACAACTTCTAATAACTAAATATTCCTGTCTTGTTACTATTGCCTTGATAATAAATAGCCGACACTGTTTCTGTTTTGTACAATGTTGTTCTCTTAAACGTCTGTTGCTTTATAAGCACACAGAAGTCTACTACAGATTTTTCTGTTGCCGTCACTAGTTAAAAAACATTAGAGCTACTGATAATGGCTATGTCCTTTTGTTTTGCTCTCATTCAGATAATTCCTGCTACTGCGCCTTTTGCTCTGCAGCATCCCATCTGGTGACCCAGATTAGCTGGCTTTCTCCCAGGTTTATCTTGCTTCTGCCTCACTTGCCTAAAATATCTGATTATTGTAAGAACATCGTCTCTTCTTCCAAATGCAAAGAGCAGGCTTTTGCTGAGGGCTGCAGTAACTTTCGAGGACTAGCCACATTTTTTTCTCCCCAGATTAAATCCAGCAGCTCTTTTGAGAATAATCCTTTCTATCCAACCAGGGGCAGTAAAAAATGAGGAAAAACCAGCAGGGATGCAACTGATGCAAGAAGGCTCTACGCTCGTGCACCATTTTACCTATATTCAGTTCTGGTGTAAGAAAAATGCATGGATTTGTCTCTGCTGGGTCACTAGCTGAACCTATTCTAAAAGCTAAATGCCTTCCTCAAGGCCAAACATACAAGGTCAAGCATGAAAAAAACTGTGAATGGCCTGTTAATAATCTGTTAGCCTACTAGCTCTGTTCGAGGACGCCCATGGGACTCTGAATCCCTGGGGTGGGTCCAGGGGTGGGTTAGCACAGCCAGCCTTCTAGCCCAGGTTGTTTGGGAGCTGTCAGAGACACACAAGAAAAGAAGCAGCATGGACAACTTATGACCACATTTAGAGCCTTATGGTCTCTGAGACAAAATCAGAAAGGAATCCTGTAAAGGAGCCACTAAAGTGAGAAATAAAGGCTTACCAGGACTGGTTGAGGCTCCTTGCAGTATGTCAGTGCAGGAAAAGTGTTTGACACTAATGTCCACAGTGCTTTAGAATATAAATAATGATATTAAGGAACGATTAGGCTGATAGTTTGTGCCTGTCTCCTAGTAAGAGGGAGGGAGGGACAGTAATGATTTATAGCCTACCATTGCAATGTGGACACTCTCTCTTTAATTCAGTAGATGGCTTCAAAACAAGCAGCCTTAAGCAGACGTCCACTACTTCACTGCATGCTGAAGTTCAGCCCCCCCATGTCCATCTTTGGCACTTAGATCCCAGCCTGCTCCTGCTGTGCGCTGCCATAAATATTTCTCTAACCCCACCGTTCTTCTTGCCACCTACTAGCCATCCACTTGCAGATGCTAATGGGAGTTTTGGCTGTGGGGGGAGAGAGGGCCTGATTTATCAGGTCATTAGGCTTCTCTTAGTGAAGCTCCCTCAGCTACAGGATCTGCTCTATTTAGTGAATTGTCTCCAGGCTTTTGGTCATACTGGTTTAAGGCACTTGATGTTTTAGGGAGAGGAGGTACATGCTGAGCTAGGAGACAGCTCTAATTATGGCTATCGACATACAAAATCTTTCCTGAGGGTTTTATGGTGGGGAGGAGAGAGGAGGACCCATCAGCTACATATTGTCATGATCATGAGTTCCTTAGCTAGCTCATTTAGCCAATGACAGTCATTGCTGTCCAGGGGACTTGAATAATTTTTAATATCTGCTCTTTTTTTTTTTTTTTTCATTAACTTGCTCCATTTCCATCTCTTTATGATTTTCCCCCCTTATTTACAAGCTGTATTTGCACCTCCGACCCAGGAATCCTCCACTTGCAGCTCTTCTTTCTGATCTCAAAAGTTCATATTCTGCCCTAGCCAGAGGTTGAGCTAGTTTCCTTCCAGGTTTGGACATGGTTCATATCTGCTTAGCACATTGAAGACACAGTAATGAATTAATTATTGTATTTTCTCTATTACTTCTTGAAGAATAGTATAAAGATATGAATTGCCTGTTTACAACCAAACCTTTGCAATTTTGTGTTTGCTTCTTTCCCCCCCCCCCGAGTATCTGCTGTTATGATTACTGAATGTGAGGGCAAAACCCCATGTGAGAAAGATCCCTAAGGATACAGAGGACTCTGACTTTGAACAGGTAAGAGGAAGCAGTCTATTGCTTCGTCTTAACTTTGCCATCCTTTTTAAAGGACTTTTCTTGGCCCAGGTACCTGGTAAGTTCTCAGCATGATGTTAAATTACCTTATCCAAGTGGTTTTGTCCTCCTGGAGACGAGCACTTACTTTTCTGGAATAAAAATGATAGTAACTGCAGGACTTAAATGTTGATAATGAAAGCTACTTCCAATTAAGTGTTCTAGCCAGTGTCATAGGGCACACAGAAGAAAGAATGAGCTATGTGCTATTTTCAGCAAATGGTGTTGTCCTGTCAACTTCTGCACGGAAAAACAAGTCTGAAGCAAGCTTTTCTGAAGCTGAGACCAATTAATAAGGGATATAGAGCTAGCATTAAATTCATGCGAATGATAGGCACTTTTCCTTGCCCACTGGCACATTAAATGACTTTCCTTGCACTCTAATTTGGTCCCTAAGTGAGGGCCCTCCTTGGCTTGCTAGTCTTTGTGGCTTGCCTCTAAAACAGCTCCCCTGCATTTCATTTATTTTGTTTCTTTATATTTCTGTTATTTTTTATTTTATTTATCTGAATTTTATTCTACATTTTTGTTTCCTCTGCTGAGATGGTGACCTGCTTGGGAAAGGGTCACAAGTCTCTGTTCAGCATTTTTTTTGTTTGCTTCTGATTTGCTGTCCCTTAGCATTCGCTTTAATTAGTGAATTTGAGCCAGCTTGCAATCGGCTTGGCTTCTTGTGCAACCTTTAGAAACAGTTTAAGGTTTTCACAGATATGTGGACCGCAGGTTGAAAAGCATTGTTGAATGTACTTATAACTTGATGGACTGTTTAATTACACTGAAAAACAAATGTTGATGTAAAATCCACTAATAATCAATGAATATGGCAATAGAATTGAGTGCCAACTGTTCTGTGATAATGCCCCATCAAACTGCTTTCACGCTTGTCCAAACACAAGCAAGATGCAAGAAAATGCTGAGCAAGATGAAGAGCAGAGTTCTTTATCTGTGGCGTGTTGCATGGAAGGAGGGGGAAAGAAGATGAAGAGAGTCCAATGCAGTGACGTACAATGTGCTTAAAAACTAATTATAACACGTGCTTACTCCTTCTTTGCCCTTCTCCAGTGGTTTCCACTTGAGGAAGTGAAAGCAGATATTCCCTATGTTTCATTAATGGCACAAGGATTTCAACATTTTAGTAAGAGGTGTTTAATTTTTTTTTTATTTAGAAACATCGATCTGTCTTGGGTGATTCACACAATAGTTCAAAGATGGATAATGACAATGCCAATCTTTATCTGCTGATCTGCACAGAATTGCATTTCAAATCTCACACTTACACACTTAAAAATACACGATAATGTTACAAAACCTAAAGGATTTAGGTGCCTAAGCGCTCTGGGAATCAATGGGAGCCAAATATTAGGTGTGTAAGTCAGTCTGAGATCTACCTAATGACAACTTCACTACATGTTATGTGCATGATTAGGCACATAAATGCTTTTGAAAATCTGGTTTTCAGTGACCAGCGTCAAAAATCACATCACCAATGAACAGAAAAGATGGAAAAAATGTTAAGAAGTCATAGTGGCAACTATCTTATAGCTGTGGTGGTCTACAGAGAGCAGCAGTAGAAGATTTGTAGGCAGAGGGTTTATTTAGGTAGCAATAATATTTTATTAGACTGGATAGTATAATAAGAAAAAATAGAAAAGTCCTTCAGGACTTCAGTATGCTTTGCTCTAATAAAAAATATTAGCTTTATCAACAAACTTTTCTTGCATTAGAAGTCATTAATTCTGCCTTTTGCCTTAATCATGAAAAGATTATTCTTCCCTTCCCTTCCCTTCCCTTCCCTTCCCTTCCCTTCCCTTCCCTTCCCTTCCCTTCCCTTCCCTTCCCTTCCCTTCCCTTCCCTTCCCTTCCCTTCCCTTCCCTTCCCTTCCCTTCCCTTCCCTTCCCTTCCCTTCCCTTCCCTTCCCTTCCCTTCCCTTCCCTTCCCTTCCCTTCCCTTCCCTTCCCTTCCCTTCCCTTCCCTTCCCTTCCCTTCCCTTCCCTTCCCTTCCCTTCCCTTCCCTTCCCTTCCCTTCCCTTCCCTTCTCATCCACTGTCAAACTGTGTCATGCCATCAAAGAAAGACTGGAAGAGGACAACTTCTGCGTGATTATAGGTGTGAAAACATTTCATGCACCACCTTAGGAACTGGGACACAGGGGTTCAGTTTTTTCCTCACACTGACAAGCTCTGACCCAGAAGACATACTGGAGTCTCCATGTACTCAGGAATTTTGCGTGGGACCTCTCCTCTCCCACTGAATCCAAGTAGGGAGTATAAGGGTTATGCAATGAGAACACTAGCTCTAAATTTGATCCAAGTTCCCAAGCCTCATTGATTTCATCATGTTTAGAAATATTTATTAAACGTCTTCTTTCTTGTATTAGTGAAGGCACAAAGATGGGATTTAAACCAAGCATAGTAAGGCTGTCAGAAAACTGGGCCTGAAAGGTAAGGTAAGAGAAGAAACTTACTTGTGTGAAAGAATCTGTGGTATGAGCAATTAACATGCCTTTTGATTTGTTTGCCTCTAAGCAGCTGTCACAATCTGTAAGACAATTATATCCCTTCCCGCTGGTGATTTATATCTAGTCAGCCATCCCTAATTAGTGCTTCCTGGAAAACACCAGGAGCCTTGTGCATATACACAGCTTTCCTGCCCCTGTCAGAAGGAGCATAGCAAAAAACTGAACATCTCTGTGAGGGAACCACTTCAGCCCCTGACTGATGCAAATTAAAGACAACAGGATGGATTGTGCTCCTAGACATAACTATAAAGATCAAAGGACCTTTAAGAAACTGGTGCTGCCTGCCTTGAATAAATCCAGTACTGCCATGCTGGCCACATTCACAGTGGGAACATTATGCTGTCTTATGCAAGGAAAGGTTTGGATGGGGATGTATTAGCTTTTTATCAGACCATCTGAGGTAGCTGGAGAGTAAAGATGAGGTGTTCAACACTCTTGCCTTTCTCTGGGTCTGAGGAGCAGGGAACTCCAAACGAGGAGCAATTGCTCTGAGTTTAAGTCAAGTAGATTGGTCAATGAGACATTTTGAAAGGAGAGAGTGGTTGATATTTGATGGGCAGAGGGATGTGACCCAAGTGAGGCTTAGACAGAGCAGAGACAGAGACAGCTAAACAATTGTCATCTCCATAAAAACATTGCTGTGCACTTTCTTCCATGACAGGTAAGAAAGGCCACTTCCATAGAGGGTTCAGTCCTGACAGAAATCAAGTGGAATTTAAATCATTTGTGGTCATGTGGATGATACCCATGATTAATTTCACTGTGAGGACTACTAATGTGCTTTAGCCCTTTGGCAAAGTTAAGACCCAAAGAACAGCTCTGAAGTGGTTCCTGAGCAGCATCTGAGTGCCTCGGTCTAAAGCTGCCATCCTGAAAACACCTGCACATCTGCCACTTAACCTTCATCTACCTTTCAGTGCTGAAATGCCTCAGGCACCGACACTTATGGGCTGTCTACCTCTGAGCATCTCAGTCTTGACAGTGGTAAGGAGAGCAGTGTCTGTCTTCCACTCCCCTTTTCCTCCTGACAGGCTTCATCTGTTAAGCACTTGCTGGAAACACATCGGACACTTCCTAGATTATCCACCGTGTGAAATGGTGGCTCAGTTTCACGTTCTTCTAAAACAGGGCTGTAACTACACAAACGTACCTTTTTCTCCCCTCAATATGAAAGAGTTCATATGGGCATGGTGTGGTTGGTTGCCCACCATGCCTTGGTGCATCTGCTCTTCCCTCTCTGTGGCAAATGCTGCAGCCATGAGGATATGAGCTGAAGAAGCTTTTCTTTGCTATGCAAATCACTTTCACATTTTTCTCGAGTACTAAGGACAGTAAGTGTATTGCTGTGTGGCTCTGCTACTCTATGCAAACTTGGAGCGAAGCCTTCAAAGTGCCCCAATACAAGCCAAAAGCTTTAGCCCTAAAGTACTTTGGGCTACAGCCCTGTTACGCATGGTTCCTCTGCTTTTTACTTTAAGGGGCAACCTTGTTTGGCCATGAAGCTAAATCCTGAATAAGAAATTTGTTTCTTCTTTTGCTAACCTTTTTGACTCTATATGTCTTTCAAGGCACTTCCCCTGTTTGACTAAAATAATTTTCTCCCCAAACAACTGAGCCAATAAAACAACGGAGCTAACTATCATGGTTCCGTCTCTTAACCCTAACTATCTACAGCTGTAATTGTACCTACTTCTCCTCTCTGTAATCCTTTACCCATATCTCCCAGCCTCTACTTCCTAAATACTAGGAAAGCACGACCTGTATGATGGTAAATTCCAAGTTACATATGTATTGATTGGATTGCTCGTGCTTGTAAATTGGTGGATTAGAGCAAGTGAAATAAATAACAGCGGATCTCATAGGGAGGTTATTTTTCTTTTTCTTGTGCTTTAAGAGGTTTGAGTCTGTTCTTTATTCACATTTGATTCTTTAAGACTACAATAAGGTAAGAATTATGAGTGTCCACTAAGCGGTTTTAATAGTGCTTGGGAAGTGGCCGTGTATTATTGCAGGTTTTTGAGTGCGGGGTTGTAATAACTGTTGCTCTAAAAGATGTACTCTGACCTTTATATTTTCTGTGTAACTTAATCTGTACATTGCCCATTTGAGTGTTGGTTGAGGCATGTAGAAGCTGATATACTCTAAAGGAGTTTTTGGGAAAGGTGTTACTGGTTTCCACTACCACTCCAGTAAGGAATTTTGGGGTTTCAGTCTAGCTTATAAACCAAGGCTCTCAGATATCCTTGTGCAACTATTCACATTGCTACAGTACAGTTGGGTTTTTTTTTTTTTCTTCTGGAGGTTGACAGAAAAATTTACATATTGTTGGATCTTTTTGGCACTGTAAGTGAAAATACCGACTGTCCCAGGTGAGGCTGCTGTCGGTGAAGATGAATTGAATGAACTTGACAGTACAAATGGCTCAGAAATCTGAATGCAGTTCTTGTTCTTGCAGGACTTAGTTTATTGCTATCGCTATGCCATTCCCTCTGCCCTCCGCTGGAGCCAACAGCTTCAAGAGTTTCTTATTTTACTACACCCCCACAGGTGTCAAACACTTTTTCTTTTGAAGCAACTAGTTAACATAGTTAAATTGCAGAGGGATTGCACAATTGCACATTTCTCACTATCTATTTGGCTTGAAATGTGTTACTTCCATTTCAGATCCACTTTGCTTTGCAAAAAGTAGGGAAACATAAGTGGTCAGTCCTTCAGGCCTGGCTTTTTTAACAAGAATCAGTTGTTTGTTTCTTTCATGAACTTTTTAATGTTAAAAAGCTGAAGTTGCATGTCCTTTTCCTATTGTGTTTTGCCATTCACTTCAATATTGCTACAGAGATTGGCATCTATCCAAGTAACCTAAACTCAGTTTGATCTTGATAGATTCATTGTTCTATTTACTGAGAGTAATGCTAGGAAAATATTTGTATAGCTTTAATGCATTCTTAGGGGCATGCTGGAACATCCATACAATCTTGGCATGGTTTATCAACATTGTCAGTTCTTATCTAATTCCAATGCTTGCAATACCCCGTTATTGAGAGATCTGAGCATTTCAGTCTTGTTTTGACAGCTCTCTTAAGAGATAGGGTCATAATATAGTCTTTCTTCTACAGGTGGCTGAAACCCATAAGATAAAGCCCAGATTTATTAATTTCCTTTAAGTAACATTCAAGCTACTGTGTTTCTCTGACTCAGCTATTCACTCGTTTAAGGACCACAGTCCATTAAGAAGCATGTTCTTAAAGGTAAGTAGATTTGCAAAAGATGCAATAGTGAAATATTTACATAGAATTTATTGAAAAGAAGGCTCTAAATCCTGTTTAAAAAAAAAGTCAAGTATATTTGGGAAATGGGATTTAAATATTTTGCTTACTCAGGTCTTATAATACTGCATGAGAAAGCACCATATGTTCTCTTAAGAACCTGGTCCCAAGTGCCTTGCACAAAATAATGTTGGTAATTCCATTAAAAATAACTGAACCTGAACCTCCAGACTAGACCACTCTCCCAGCCTCTACTCACATGCACTTATTAAATTGCCCTGGGTGACGAATTTTAGACACTGCAGCAACATGGTATAACTATCCCACTTCAAAAACAGGGAACACAGAGAAACATATCAAGCTCTCCTAGTTCCCAGTTCATGTCATCAGGAAGAGTTTTCCTGGTTGCAGCTACTCACTGCCTTCTTCAGAAAATTACATGGGCTGGAGAAGCTTTCACTCCTGTCCTTGTGCCTCCAGGTCTGGGTTCTCATGCAAAGTGGGAACAGGGAGTATTCCCAGCCATTTTTGCTCTTCAACTGGTAGGTTTTCTAACCCTCTCCACACAAAAGACAAGAACCATTCTCTTCTGTAGGAGTCCTGTTGGCAAGTTGGTACCACAGGCTTTTGAAGACCATTACCCTCCTTCACATTTGATGGGGTCTTGGGCCAGCAAAACAAGAGTATTCCTTAAAAACCCCCAGTAATTAAGTTGAACTTCTGTTGAACTTAATGTTGTGTCAGGATCAAAGAAAAAAAGGAGCTTTTGCTCCAAGAGCTCATGTCTCACTCAGCTAGAATCTATCTTCCTATTCTGAGGTGGTTATTGAGGCTCCCTCCAGTTTTGATGGAGAACTCCAGAAGGCAATTGATCCCAGGTAAGAAGGCTCAAAAAAGGTAGGTGAATGTCTCCCTACCTTGATTCTAGACAACTGGTTTAGCCTTTATCTTTTAGATGACAAACTAAATCCTGCCCTAATTAAAAAAGTGAGACAAATATTTTGCACAGATATCCACAGTAGTTAAAATAGTCCATACTGGTAACAGTGTAGTTGTTTTTATGTTACAATTTCTGCTGAAACTTCAATTTTTGTTCCATAAAAATTATGCTAAATTATTAAAACACCAGAAAGAGAGGATGCCCTCTCCTGAATAAACAAACTATTTAAATAAAATATGACTTGTTCTTCCTAAGCTGTGCAATTTTCTGGAAAGCAGCAACGAAGAGAGTGAGAAATATGTCTCAGAAGAAAACCTTCCCTGCTATTTCTATTTTGAGATGTGGATATCAAACCCTCCTCTCTGTGCTCTGTTAGAGCACATGCAGCCATTGCTGCCTAGTCCATTGATAAAACAAGATCAGGGTTTACCAGCTACATCTGACATCTTGATGAAACAGTAGTTGTTAACTATTTAAACCTGTTTACTGTTGACCTGACCATGGTCAGTACACTTTTTTTTTTAATCTACAATCTTATCTCAACTAGTGTCTTCAGGCTGCCAACTTCTGCTGTAAGAAATGCTTTTTACTGCAAGTTTGCAGTACTTGCACAGTGGAGTTCAAATCAAATTTGGATGCCTCCTGCATCATCATCATTGTGGGGTTAATAGTGGAGGCTTGATTGGATCTTTTATTCCTCATAAGAAACTTTGTTTTCTACATGTTACTTTTTTCACTGTGTTACAAAAAGTACTTAAACCCAACCTTATAATTTTGAGAAAATTGAGACGATGCAGCTGCTGGAGCTGACAGTGTCTGACAAATACTTTTCCTTCGGGGTTATGTCAATTATGTTGTTACAGAACATGCTGAGCCTGGATCCATCCTGTATTTTTTTTCTTTTTTTTTTGACATGTCACTAGGAGTTGTCATTTTCAATGATGGATGAAATGGTTATATTCAGGCAGCACTTTCTAAAGAAAGTTGTCCTTACTGGAGAAAGATCGTTTAACTGCAGGTTGGAACCACTGTAGTTTTTTTCATTAAGCAATCTGGTAATTGAATAAACATGCCTCTTAACATCTATGGCTGTTCGTGTAGCTGCACTAAATAAAGATTCAGAGAGCTGCAATGTCCTTTTGCTACCCTGAAACTATTTAGAAGCTCTTCGGGTTTTTCACTTTGTTTTTCTTCCCCCTCCGGCTTTTGTCATTTACAGTCTGGATTTCTGTAACTGATAGTATTCTGAGATAAAAGCACTGAGCTTGATCCAACACCTTATGATTTAATTGAGCTTGCTTTGTTTTTTGAGTGTAGGATCAGAAACATTCGATAGTTTTTAAATGGGATATCACAGTTTCTGCCTAGCAAGGACCAGGGTAGAGCCCAAGCACTGGCAGGTTTGATTACCCATGCTGTTGAATTGTTATTATGATTTCTGCGTGGTTTTGGCCATACATTTGAAGCAATTCCTAGATTTATTCATATTAATTAGTATGAGGCATTGGTTATTTTCAAGAAGCAGTCTGGATGAGGCCATGTGCCCTGAGGGGAGGAAAAGGATTTAACTGAATGGCTGTGAGCTGTGCTGTGCCAGCATGTTGAAGGAGAACAGTCCTTACCCTATTTTGGATACAGTACAGGTGGAGCCCAATTATCTAAAATACAGTACCTCAACACAGTCTCAACAGATCTCAAGAAAAGATAAGAAATTTTAGGAGCTGAGGTAGGATTCTTTGCCTTTAGACAATCACAGGTATCTCCACCGAGGCTAGTCATTTAGGCCATTAGTGTAGGATGAGAGAAACAACATGTGCAAAGCTTTATAGCTCAGACATGAGAATTGCAAGGGACCCACCAGAGATGCTGCAGCAGTGTGTCTAACTCCTACTGAGGATCTGTAGTTGATTGGATGACACAAATTTCACCCAAAAAGTGTTTTCCAACACAATTTGGGAAGTGGGAAGACTGTCCCTGATGTGGCCTTCTGGTTGGAATTGGAGCCATACACTTTTAGGAAGGTGTTTCTTTAAAGTGTCCTGGGTTTGGTTGGGATAGAGTTAATTTTCTTCATAGTAGCTGGTATAGTGCTGTGGTTTGAATTTAGTATGAGAAGAATGTTGATAACTCGCTGACGGTTCAGTTGTTGCTAAGCAGTGCTTGCACCAGTCAAGGACTCGTCAGATTCCCCTGCTCTGCCAGGGGCACAAGAAGCTGGGGGGGGGCACAGCCAGGACAGATGACCCCAACTGGCCAAAGGGATATTCCAGACCGTATGGTGTCACGCTCAGCTTATAAAGCTGGGGGAAGAAGGAAGGGGGTATGTCTGAGTGATAGCGTTTGAATTCCCAAGTCACTGTTACATGTGATGGAGCCTTGCTGTCCTGGAGATGGCTGAACACCTGCCCGATGGCGGAAAGTAGAGAATGGATTTCTTGTTTTGCTTTGCTTCTGTGCACCACTTTTGCTTTACTTATTAAACTGTCTTTATCTCAACCCACGAATTTTCACACCTTTCTGATTCTCTCCCCCATCCCACCAGGAGGGAGTGAGCGAGTGGCTGGGTGGGGCTGAGTTGCCAGCTGGGGTTAAACCATGACAGAATATAAGAGGTTAGCTGCTTCATTCAAAAAATCCCTTAGTTTGGATTTGAAAAAAGTAAGGACACCTACCTTTGTTAAAAGGAGTCTCTGAGACTGTGCTTTCAATTTAGAGACAGGCTTAAATATCTTATTCCTTCTGGATCTTTAATATCATTGTTATAAAACATACTCAACACTGTATCCCAGGCCACCACAGTGAAGTCAAATCATCAACAAATCCTGTGAAAGGAGAAGAAAAATTCTTGCAAAATGTCCTTTGGTATTCAACCTTAGACTGCAGTTATTAGTCATCTCCACATGTAATAACTCATAGGTAATTGCATTATTCCTGTGCCCTTTTCAGATGCTCTCCGTCTGTTTAAAATTTCCTTAGGCTGCTCCCTTTGAAATTCCTGCTAAGTGACAAAATATTGAATCCAAAATCCAATGTTTTATCAATTAATTTCTGGACATCATTTTTCTAACCCCAAGGTATGAGAGCTGTGCAACTTCTCATGATACTTCCCATTTTACTGTTTGTTATCTCTATCTGATCTCTTCTGTTTGTTTTTTTCACTTGCTTTGTGACTTTGTAACGGCATTTAACCCTCCTCAAAATATTAAAGGTGTAAAAGGAGAATAGCTCAGCTTTCATTTTGGTGTGGTAACATTATACTGGTTCCTCATGTAAACAAATGTCATAGTCATTTGTGTGTAGAACTTTTTTCTCATTGATCCAAAAAATAAATGTAAAAAAGTAGTTCTCCTGCTTACAACTAATATTTGGAATGTTACGGCATGACAAATCTGTGAGAAAACTCTGAATCTCATGTTCATCTCCAATTCAGTCAATCAGACAAAGAGCCAGATGCTTCTAAAAAGCTAAATTTGTGGGCCCCGTTTCTGTGGAGAGAGGAAGTTCTATCCTTAAAATAATAGTCCAGGACTCAAGGAATTTCACATCATTTTTTCTCAGCTTGCAGTAGTTTGTCCTGTGACACTTGACATATTATCAACATTGTAAGCCTGAGTCACTGCTTTCCTTCTATTTTTATACAGCCTTCTTCATCAGGAAAGCCTTTTAACACAAAGACCACTTCAGTTCTTCTATGCTACCTTAACAAGGATACCAGCTTCATAATAAATGCACCCAAGAGTTTCATAAAAATCTCCATCCCATTGCACTTCCCACTGTAGATCAGGATAAATGATAGGGAAGGTTTAATGAAGGCAGAAGAATATGTGTCTTCACTAATATATGCATATGCACTTCTGATTTCTGGGGGCACCCATAAAGACAAGATATTCAGGCAGGATTATTCACTAAAACTTGTAAATAGCGATGCACACAGTCTTTCCTGTCGCTCTTGTACAGGCATCTGTTGGAGTCCTGAAACACCAGCTATTATTGCAAAGAAGGAGTGAGAAGAAAAGTGGTTCTTCTTGTAGTAGATTTTTCTATAAAGGTGGAACTAGACAAGATCTAAGCAGGAGCATGCTGTCCAACACAGATCGTTTGCAATACTTCTTGGTAACCAGTCAGTGAGGACTGAATGTGGCATCTAACTTAGCTTGGCTGAAATAGTGTCCGTTTAAACGTTGCCTCAAAGCTGGGACAGCTGAGAGTGATGGCTGGCTGTTGGGAGTGATTGCCACTCCATCCGTCCCGATATGTACCTTGGCAGTGGCAGTCACCTCACTCATCCTCCCATAAGCAAAGCTGGTAACAGGGTCCTGAGTATTTTACTGATGCTGTCTACTCTTAGGCAGCAATCTGCTTTGCCTTCTGGACTCCAGCGGTTTGTTGTTATGGCCAGGCTAGTGACACTTCATGATCAAGTGCGTATATTGGACTGGCTATTGGGCTATGACGTTGTACCTTTCCAGATTCAGGATAGAGCTGGTTGATGTCTGACCAGCTCAGAATTGTAAGCAGAGGAGCTCACATACCTCTGCTCCTGCCTGTTAAGGCCTATCCAAACTCTAGACATCATACTACTTAGAAAGTGTAAGTGCAACTTAAAACAACAAAGCTTAATCAAGATATCTGTCAGAGTTGACAGCCTGATTAACATATAAAGACAGAATGTGAAAATTAAGCTAGTAACAAAGGATTTTTTTCCACAGTCATTTTTATTACGGAGTATGTAAACAGATATGGATTGCCCAATAGTTACCATCCATCTGCATCCATAGAAAACTGGCCCCTACAGAGAAACAATTTCATGATACCAATTTATCTGACAATCTTCTTTGCAGAGTACTAATCCAAGATTCAAATAATGTAGTCACTATTATGAGATAGCAAACTGCATATGACTTGAATGAGCCAAATGGGCTATTTCAAGAAAAACTCTATGATTACCTCTACCATAGAGCGTGCAGGTGTCCTCAAATGGGCTATGAGGTTACAAATCTGTGTTGGGAACCACCTTATGGTAAAACCCTGTTTTCTCCCCAGGATCAATGTTAGTGCAAGCAAATTCCAGGCATGAGTGAGGAAAGCTCTGTTTTTCTGCAAGATTATCTTGAGTGGAGTCAAAATTCAGGTTCTCACTTCTCCTTGAGACATGTTGCCCTCAGTAAATCCCAGTAAATGTTCATGAACTGCTTCATTCCCCCTGGTAACCTTGTTCTTCATGTTCTAGGCATTTTAGCATGTGGTAGTTGGAGACTGCAATGTGCTATATAAATGCCCATCGTGTACACATCTTTGATAAAGGAAATTATGAGATTTAAAAGTTGTGGGTAAGATTAATCTCATTTAGCTTTAGACATTTGCAGTTGACAGCTCAGCTGTTCCCCCTGGGAATTTGACAGTCAACCGAAAGAAATGAGCACTTCCAGAGTGATTCATCATGCCCTTTGAGATGTGTATGATAGAGTTCAATGGATTGTGCCATAGATTTCACTGATGGTGTTGAGGAGATCACCCAGGGTCAAAAATTACCTTTATATCCATATAGGCATTTGTGTTTAGTCAAATGTTTTTACCTTTTAATTTTTCATATCTATTAAAAAGTAGAACATATGTGTGGGAAGGGAAGATGTTACTGTTTCAGTGTTCATAGTCATGACGGTTCGATCACCTCTGAATTCAGGGAACCCAATTTTAGCTTGTTTCACTCAGGATTTGACTTTAGTTTTGTCTCACAGTTGAATGCTACGATTACTTGGCTGAAGGCTGTTCTTGAGGGTGAGATTTTGAAGAGAAAAGTCTATCCTGCATCTCAAAAACTATTCTTACAAAAACATTTTTGGCATAGAAATAGTTCCATGTAACTCTGCCTTTAGCAAATAGATGTCTATGAAGGAGATGGGGGGACACCCTACTTGTCTTGCTCAGTAGTCGCTTTTATACAGTGCCCAATACGTATATTCTGAGTATATACCTATGCATTAACAATGGTATATATTTGGGCACAATAGGAAAAAAAAAATCCTGTAGTTGACCCATTCAAGCTTTTTATTTTGCTTCAGTCTTGGAAGTGATTCGGACTATGGGCTATTAGAGGGCTTGAAGTTTATTGTTTTATAGCACAGAAATAACGTTTGCAGAGAGAAAATATGCTCATCTGAGCCTATCATTTTCTACTATGATGCCTACAGCTTGCTTTTGATCTACATTGAAACATCTTATTTTAGTTTGCCTATGGAAAATTCCAATTAAATGACCGACAGAAACCCCCGGTTATGACTTGTTCATATTTGTTTAGCTGATATTTACTCTATAGGAAGCTTAGAGCCAGACCTTTAGTAAGTACAAGTCAGCATGTCTCCATTTCTTTCTTATTTTTCTTTGCAAATTGACACGATGCCTGAATCTCGTCTAGTGTTAATAGATTCTTTCCTACATCAGTTACTGCTTAAACCAATGTTTTCTTAACATCACTGAGGCAAACAGGCTTCCTTTATATCTGGAATGTTTGCTTAACAAAAGCTTTCCTATGTTTTTCATAGTGATATTTTACATATTTAAAGAAATAAAAACAGGCCTATGTGGTCTCTTCTCCATCACATGTTTCATCCCTAACCTGCCTTAGAAAAGTTGGTCACAGATGTGTCTATGTTTCCTTGGAAAGCCAAATTAATTCCTACAAATGTGATAGACGGTGACACAAAATCGGTTTATTCCTTAAGTGCCTTTGAAAATGTTGCATTCCTAGATCACAGGCAATAACTACCCAATTAACTAACTGAAACCCCAGATTAATTCCTATAAGTAATTTAATCAGTAGCAAGTAGACCTTTTTGAAGGTCCAAACAAGCCTGATAATTAATAATTCAGTGTTTTAGAACAGAGAGATAAGGGGCCAGAGGATACAAGACATTTGTTATTCCTTATCAAGCTTACAGCCTAATTTTCCTGATCAGAGCAGGACGTGGCAATCCATCCATTTCCAGTTTCTGCTTTTAAGCGAGTGTTCGATATTAGAAACTTAAGAATGACATGTTTCTGAGTAGCTGGAACTGGAAACTTTCCCAGGAGTTATGATGACAGTAATCTTAAAGAAAAGATACGTGGCTCCATCTGATACGGTTTTTGCCTCATTACTGACATTGAGAATAGAACATAGGTATCTGGAAACTCGTTCAAAAATTTAACACAACTGCTTATGAAATGTATCTGTGCTGTAATTGTATGTAATGAGCCATGATCTATATTGTCACCATCTTTACCAATCTGATAGGATGTGTCATAATGAATAGACCCAGGGACTGTCACTTTTCACACGCTGCATGTGTATGCATACTGGAGCGAAAAAGGCTAGAGCTGTGCATTTACCTCCTCATCTTCATCCTTACAGGCAGCGGCCTATAACCACTGCCACCATACTGCCCAGAGCAAAAAGGTAATAGGATGTCATGAGACAGCCCAAGGGGTCCACAGCTCTGCCTAAGCCAAAGTGGCCAAATGGCTGTAAGCCACAATTAACTCCCAGAAGTCCTCAGAATCTGAGGCAATAACACACACCATACCTGGGGATCCAAACCAGCGGTCATTTTTCTTAGGAACTGAAGGTTTGCTCTGTAGCTGTTCAACTCACCTGCCCATTTGAAAGAGAGGATGTCAGGACTCTTGGCTCCTTTGGCCATGTGCTCATAGTGTGTCAAATGGACCATTTCCATTCTGTTGTACAATCAACCTGGAGAGAAAAAAATGTCCATTAGGGATAAGCTACCTCCTGATTTCTCCCAGCTGCCCCATGACAGAAACAAACTTGGAAATTGCTTCACATTAAAGCCAGATTGCTAGAGTCAGTGCTGTCAGGGAAAAGACAGCATCATTTTCTAAACAATGAAACACCCTCACTTATGGGATGTGGGAATGAAGCTGTGTAGCCAATTTAATCCTCGCAGAGCTCTTACTTTATCAGCCTACACACTATTATCCCTTTCACCGCTGGCTGGAGTCTGCATTATAGACTTGTCACTCCAGCAAGGACCTGGAGGGATTATATTAACTCTTGGGCTGCTGCCAGGCTTCCCACTGCAGAACTCCCACTGTCCTAGCAAAACACAAGCAGGTTGGGTTTTCAACTTCCTTCTGCAGTTGCAAAGACAGGCTCTCCTGTAGCTAAACACATTCTTCTTGTCCAGTGGTTCCAAATGTGACCTTTCTGTTAGGAATGCACAGCAGTGATTGGATTCCAATTTCAAATACAGGTTCTAGCCCTCACACCCTGGCCTCAGAAAATTATTTTCTACTTCCTCTTGCAGCAATACAAACTCACAGTTTAGGATTTTAAAACTTGCTGAATTGTAAAATAAGTTGTATAGGTCTGTTGGTGTTACCTATTTCCATAAGCTTTTCCCACTCCTCTGGCTGTCCCTGTTAGCCTCACAGTACTCCTTCCTCCCACTTACCTCAACATCAACCTCAACTTACCTCCCTGTTCAACATCTCTTATATGGACCTCTCTCTCTGGTTGTTACAGCTACTCTAAATTCAGAAACTTCACTAACCATTAATTTTTCAGGTAATACAAAAAGAATTAAAGTGTCTTTCAGGTAACAGGAAACTCTTAAAACACTTTTTCCTGTTCCTTCTACTTATCTTGAAAATGCTGCTTACTCACATCCATCTATTTTAATGCCATATCTTATAAACTTTGAATCTAACCTTTACATCTCTATGCCTTGCAAGGCATGCCATCTCATGCACACGTAGATGGTGATGGCTCAGCCCTCAGCACAAGAAGGATGTGGACCTGTTGGAGCGGGGCCAGAGGAGGGCTACTAAAATGCTCCGAGGGCTGGAGCCCCTCTGCTCTGAGGCCAGGCTGGGAGAGTTGGGGGTGTTCAGCCTGGAGAAGAGAAGGCTTCGGGCAGAGCTGAGTGCGGCCGGTCAGGGCTTAAAGGGGAAAGATGGGGAAAATCTTTTTAGTAGGGCCAGCTGTGACAGGACAAGGGGGGATGGTTTTAAACTGAATCAGGGTAGGTTTAGACTGGATGTAAGGAAGAAATTCTTTACAATGAGGGTGGTGAAACACTGGAACAGGTTGCCCGGAGAGGTGGTGGAGGCCCCATCCCTGGGAACATTCCAGGCCAGGTTGGACGGGGCTGTGAGCAACCTGATGTGGTTAAAGGTGTCCCTGCTCACTGCAGGGGGGTTGGGCTGGGTGACCTCTAGGGGTCCCTTCCCACCCAAAACATTCTGTGAATCTACTATTTTATGATTCTGTGATTCTGTAACTGTTTTGAACTTCTCAATGTTATTGTAATTGTGAAATGCTTAGCTCATTTTAACGAAAATCCCTTTCAAAACTAAGAACACTGCACATACAGACAAACATATGTTAGGTCTGGAGATTGTTTTTTCCCCTACTTGTTTCTCATTCATTGTACCAGATAACAAAATACGACTACGTGTAAGCTCCCCCCTTGTAGCTCCTAGGGTTTGCTCTGCCTTTAGGCTTCCAGATGGCTATCTATCTGCTCCAAATAATATCTACAGGTCAGATCTGTTGTTCAGTCAGCCTCCAACACAAGAAGGCCACAGGAAAGTCAGGCTTTTCATTCTTATGCCTGGCCTGTAAAAATGCCTTGACTATAGCACTTGGTCCCCAAAACCGGTGAAAGGCTTGGAGAATAGGGGATGGAAGAGAAAGCATTAGGAGCCATCAAGGGCTGTTTGCAGGGAGAAGGGGAATAAGATCTATTAGTACTGGTCTGTGAAGATGGGGAGGGGTTTATGTGAGCAATGTCCCCAGTGCAATGTTTTTTTAAAATTACTTCTTGGGATTTTATTGTGGAGAAATAGTTATTACAGGTAGACTATTACTTTAATAAGTGTTGGGTTTAGTAGTCTGATTAAAGGTTTAAAAAATTAAAATTAGGCTTTTAGCACTTGATCCCACAACTTCAGTTTGATTCTGTAGAGATACTATAGATTGTCTGAAGGATGTAATTCAGTATTACACGGAGCACAGATTAAGGTGACTGCCTCAGATGAAGATTCCTGGTCTAATGACCCCAGCCTAGATAAGTGTTCAATTTTGCATGCAACTGGCCCAAATTATTTTTATTTGTACAGTCAGAAAAAAAACTGCAGATGTTTTTTGCATCTCCAGATGAACAGAATGTAGCCCTTTTCCCAGGGTACTATTTAATTCCATATTTGGTCATATTTCCAAACTGGAATTGCAGTTCCCTACTGGTGCAAATCAATACAGAATCGCTCCAGTAGACAGGACTCCAGAATTCCATCAGTTAAGGACGTGACTACTTTTCCTCTGAGCCTTTACATTTCTGTTCCCCCTCACCTCGCCAATTTAAACGGTGCCAATCTATATATGTTAATGGAGATGTGCCTGATTTCACAGAATCACAGAATCGTAAGGGTTGGAAGGGACCTCAGGAGATCATCTAGTCCAACCCCCCTGCTAAAGCAGGCTCACCTAGAGCATGCTACACAGGACTTCATCCAGGCGGGCTTTGAAGATCTCCAGAGAAGGAGACTCCACAACCTCCCTTTACAATGTTGTGACACTAAAATCAAACTGAAAACCCATAAAACTTTTAATTAATCATTTTAACATGCAATAATCAATGTAACCCACTTTCATGCGAATTATTTTACTTGGAGAAATAGATCATCATGAACTAATTCTCTATTTCTTCAAGATAAAAATGACTGCAAGCTATTTACTGTGTGCCCATGGCACTGAAGGACTCTGCAACATTTCTGCATATTCCTTATCTGCTACAATTGTTTTTATTCAGCTTTTTTTACTTTCTGCAATCTACAATAATTTCTTAAAAATAATGTCACCAGCCTGAGTAATTCACACTACATGGTTCAGCTTCCTTGGCAGTAACCTTTCAGCCTTACTCTCCCATTCTTGGCATCCACTCCATGACAACAGAGATACCCGATTGAAAATGTTTCAGGAAAATAATAAGCATTTGGGATCAAATAGAGCAAGAAAAGAAATTGTGTTTGACTTTGTTCTTCAGCCTTGATAGCCTTCTAATCTTTTGTCAGACAAGCTCCATCCAAGTCATAGAAATCAATAAAGAATGCCAGCAGATTTTGTCTCTCTAACTGGTCCCCAAAGGTTAGTATCTACCTTGGAGTTTGGCCGGTTCAGGATACACTATTACAAGGCAGTTGTGAAGCTTCAGCATCTTGTAGGATGGTGGTTGCCATCATCTAGGCTTTCCAGATATGCACATATGGTGTGGCATTGCACTGAGAGTACACCTGACCTCCTCTGTCCCTCCGCTTCTGAAATGGATTATTAAGTCACAAGAATAAACCAGATTAATTCAGCCAATTGGTAAATATTACCCTGAAAGCTGGTTCTTTTGCAATATTTAATTTCACACACACATACATAGTGAATCACTTTTCCTCACTGAGACCTCAATACTGTTTCACTTTAGCTAGTGAAACAGAAACGTTCATGGTGAACAACTAAAAATGCCCTTATAGTGGAGTTGAGAAGAATGTGCGTTATTAAATTACAACAACCAGACGAGCTCTCCAGCTCCCAGTAAAGACATAAATCCTATCTCTTCTTTGCAGTTGCTGTTACACTGCACGCTCTATTTTCCCTCCTCGAAGGACAGAAGCTTCCAAGTCACCTTGCTGTTTATGAACTGTTGCTGTTAGAACAACTACTGCATTTTTTCTCTGTTAATTCCACTTCCCAATTCCCAGCTGTAATTTTTGTTATTGCTGTAATCCTTTTCACCAGTAGATAATGCACTTTTATTTACCCCTTGCCCTGCTTACATGGACAGTGGGAAAATGCCAACGGTTGTTCTGGAGAGTCTTCTCAGGCCATGGCACTTCAGAAACGTCATTAAAGAATGTCACCTTTCTAACATTTATGCAAAAATTAGTGGTCTACCATAACAAAAGAGAAGCAGAAGATACCGAGGCAGTAATCCAAAAGGAATGGCTTATCACACTGGACAACTCTAAACCTACCAGATACCTTGACTGACTCTAAAATTTCCCATGTATGTAGAACTATTTCCAAGTGGACCTCCCAGTGCTTGCACCACTCCTACCTGAGTACAAGGGCGTTCCAAAGCTACTTGTCACAGTGTCTCGAATGCAGCTATATCCTGATCTCCTTGTTGTGCATAAAACCTATCTAAAACATATCTCTCAGACCTGTGCTACCTACAAACTAACTTATGGCCTCTTTATTTTAAAATGCACTCAGGCTAGCATATGTGCTTACAGCTTAATGACTAGCACAAATTATTAAGAATGGGAAAGATAAAAAGCTCAAGCCTCTCTTTGCTTTGAGACAGACAGATTTAGGCCATGCTTATGCTACTTCTAAGGCAGAGCCTTCCTTGCCTGTGGAGACAGTGTCCCAGTCATGCTACACCTTAGCATGGGTGAGGAGCCTTTTCAATGTGGCAGCATCACCTGCTGAATGATTTTCTGCAAAGTAGGTGGTCAGTTATGAGAAAAAAGGTTCATTTCCACAAATGCAGAGAAACAACAGCAGGCAGAGGAACCCCAATAATCTGATCAGAGGAACCCCAATGATCTGATCAGAGAAATGAGCCTCAGCTCCTCCCAGGGTTGTCCCGGGAAAACCTTGGACCCATGGGCTGAGGGTGAGACCCATCACCATGAGTTAATAAGAGAGGACCCTGGGTTGCCTTACAGACTGAAGGGGGTTTACTGCTTTGGGGTATGGGTCTCAGGAAGGGATGTAGGGGAAAAGCATCCTGACATGGTACAAAACTTATTGTGAGGTGGTTAGGGGAAGGACCAAAGGCAGAGAAAGTGAGGGACTGAGGTGGCTAGGGGAGGAACAAGCATGGGAAAATAGAGAGATAAGGGGATAAACCAGGCCAGTCACATGTAAAGGGTGGATGGTCAGTATGCTTGTCTGGTCCTGCCCTATGCCTGATTAATGCAGTCTGTCCTGTCTCCTCATTAAACTCCATTTATAACCATTTTTGTGGGTGAGGGGCTCCCTATTCTGTGTGCGTATTCATCTGTGCAGCTCTGAGTGCAGCAACCACAGTCTCACCATGGGTTGGAGGGCCTGTGTGTCTATGGTGACAGCAGTCGGAGAGACTGGAGCACGTGCAGGTTCCGTGGGTGTGTATGTCTGTGTATGATCACTACCTAACACCAAGCCAGACTAGGTGGTGAGGGAGATACATGTCTTCGGAGCCAGGTATTGGGATGGACAGAAGTCTGGGCCAAGTACTGGAGAGATGTGAGGTTGGAGAGTTGACTGCTGGAGGGATGAGGGGTCCAAGCCATCTTCCAGAGAGACCATGGGGTTTGAGGGTCATCCGAGCCCACCTACATGTGCATGCGAGGAGAGATGGGCATCCAGGACCAGATACTAGGTAGATTGAACGTCTAGGGCCGGTTACTGGAGGGATTTATAATGTGTGTGCGTGCATGCACATGCAAGGGGATCCAGCAACTGGAGTGGGTCTGTAGGCTTTGAGGGCTCATACACCCACATGCCAGCAGCTGGGCAGTCCAAGGATCCAGGGATTGGTTTTGGATAGACTGAACTCCTAAGGCCAGTCACTGGAAGGGATCCATAGTCCATATAAGTATGTATTTCCCACTACCTGACCTTCCCCTTGATCAGCCAGAGAAGAGAATAGAACAAGGCTATTGGTAGTGTTTGTGCTTGCATGAGTGCTGTGTCTTCTCTCTGTGCTGATCTGTATGGATTCCATGTGGTTTATATGTGTGTGTGCCTATTGGAAATACACTCCCAGTCTTGCCACTGGCCAGGTCTTGGGGCATGGGGCTGCAGCAGCTTCACCTCTATGAGCTACCAGATTTAGCAGCTCCCTGGCAGGCAATACAGTTGCAGTCAATTGTATTTCTGGAGTGGTAACCACAGGAATCTGTTACATATAATAGCAGGGCATAGCAGGCAGAAAGACGCTTTAAGCAGGATCAGAATATTAAGTTTGAAGAATATGAATACTGAAAGAAGTAGAAATGTAAATGAATCCTTAATATATTCTTTTACCCTTCTTCTGTGCCACCTGGTACTTTTTTTTCTTTGGGAAACACTCATAAAATTCATGTTCCAATAAATAGCAAAAGGTCATTTCATAATTATTATGATCATTTTCATTAAACTGCCCCCATCTAAACAACCCTGGTGTGACTGCTCCAAAACGAATTACCTTTTCTAAATTAGTTCTGCCAAAAGCTAAATAGACTCATATAAAACCAGAATGAAAATTAATATTAGAAGAGATATTGTATGGTTTGAATACTGTTGTGATCAGCAGTTTTGGGACAATGTGTCCCATTTGGATCTACAATATAATTGTAAATGAAAGTTATACTAACAAATGTAAACAACTGGCAGTCCAGGGAAGCAGTCCTGATCATCTCAAATCCACTGCTTTATAACATGTAGAATCATAGAATCATAGAATCACTTTGGTTGGAAAAGACCTTTGAGGTCATCGAGTCCAACCTTTAACCTAACCCTGCCATCCCACCACTAAACCATGTCCGTAAGCACCTCATCTATCCTTCTTTTAAATACCTCCAGGGAGGAGGACTCAACCACCTCCCTGGGCAGCCCATTCCAGAGCCTGACAACCCTTTCGGTGAAGAAGTTTTTCCTAATGTCTAGCCTAAACCTGCCCTGGCGCAGCTTCAAACCATTCCCCCTCGTCCTATCATCTGTTACCAGGGAGAAGAGGCCGACCCCCACCTCGCTACCCCCTCCTCTCAGGTGGTTGTAGAGGGCAATTAGGTCTCCCCTCAGCCTCCTCTTCTCCAGACTAAATAACCCCAGTTCCCTCAGCCATTCCTCGTATGACTTGTGCTCCAGACCCCTCCCCAGCTTGGTTGCTCTCCTCTGGACATGTTCCAGCAAAGCAACATCTTTCCTGTAGTGCTGGTCTGCATTAATTTGCACTTTACTGAGAGAAGAGAAAGAAAAGCTGCACAAGTGGCAAACTCGTAGATGAGAGTATTCTTGCACAATGTAGCAAAATTCAGATGTTGCATAAAGCAAGAGGCAATAAATCTATAAGCCATATGGGAACCAGGGACCAGGAACAATGATGAGAGCCCTGTTATTATTATTTTTTTAGCAGTAAGAGATCACAGGCATTTACAATTTGAGCTAGAGGAAATATTTACAGACTTATGCACAGTAAATGTGGTTTATTCCCTGTGTTTCAGAAGTAATTTTCCTTCACACATGCACTCCTTGGAAGTACTTATATTGCTATGAGGTGAATAATATAGTTATAAGCTGGTGAACTGAGACACAGAAACCTAGTCTACAGTTTCCAAACCAGTATTTCTACTAGTGTATTCAGCAAATGTTTTAAAACAAATTCCCCATAATCCAGTCTATCCAGTAGGGGATTCCCATGTGAGTACTGCAGTTTAGTAACACTCGCGGAAAGTATCAACAAAGTTTAAGTCCCATCTTACTCATGTTGGTAGACAGTAGTCTTCACAGAATCATAGAACCATAGAATAGTTTGGGTTGGAAGGGACTTTTAAAGGTCATCTAATCCAACCCCCTCCTTGCAACAAGCAGGGACATCTTTAACCAGATCAGATTGCTCAGAGCCCCATCCAACCTGGTCTTGAACGTTTCCAGGCATCTACCACCTCTCTGGGCAACCTGTTCTAGTGTTTCACTGTCCTGGTTTCAGCTGGGATAGAGTTAATTTTCTTCATAGTAGCTAGCACAGTGCTGTGTTTTGGATTTAGTACCAGAAGAATGTTGATAACACACTGATGTTTTTAGTTGTTGCCAAGTAGTGCTCAGACTACTCAAGGACTTTTTGAGCTTCTCCTGCTCGGCCAGGTGCATAACAAGCTGGGAGGGAACACAGCCAGGACAGCTGACCCAAACTGACCAAAGAGCTATTCCATACCACAGAACATCATGCTTGGCGGGGGTTAGTCGGTTGGTCGTTTGCGGGGAGAGTGATCGCTGCTCGGGGACTGATCACTGCTCGGGGAGAGTGATCGCGGCTTGGGACGGGCTGGGCATTGGTCGACGTGTGGTGAGCAATTGCGTTGTTCATCGTTCATTTTGTATATTCTGTATATTCCATTACCATTCTCATTATTAGTGTTATTATTATTTTCTCTTATTAAACTCTCTTTATCTCAGCCCACGGCTCTAACCTTTTTTCTCCTTCCCGGTTCTCTCCCCCATCCCACTGAGGGAGGGGGGAGTCAGCGAGTGGCTGTGTGGTGCTGAGTTGCCAGCCGGGTTAAACCAAGACATTCACCACCCTCATTGTAAAGAAATTCTTCCTTATATCTAGTCTGAATCTACCCTGTTTTAGTTTAAAACCAATATCCCTTGTCCTATCACAACAGGCCCTACTAAAAAGTTTGTCTCCATCTTTCTTATAAGCCGCCTTTAAGTATTGAAAGGTGGTAATCAGGTCTCCTCGCAGCCTTCTCTTCTCCAGGCTGAACAACCCCAAATCTCTCAGCCTGTCCTCATAGGAGAGGTGCTCCAGCCCTCGGATCATTTTTGTAGCCCTCCTCTGGCCCTGCTCCAACAGGTCCACGTCTTTCCTGTGCTGAGGACTCAATCAAGATTCATTCTTCAGATTTTGAGGACTGTAGCAGTTATCATCAGGGTCTATTGTGAAGCCAAATATTCTGTTGCCTCCTAAAGTAGGTGAATGTTTCCCCATGTCTTCTGAGCTCCCATGCTCTTTGCAGTCCCTGTTCTGCTGTTGGCCAGAACAACATCACTGGAGTTGGTGACCTAAAGCAGACAAGTTTTCCTAGCTCAGTTCACTACTGATCACCTTCTGCCATGACTGCTTTTTGACTCTTTTTCAGGTTCCCTGGGAAGGATACAGAGACAGAGGGATTCATGTGGAGATCTGTCTATGGTGGAAAACTCCCTAAGCAGAATCTCTCCTTTCCTTTAAAAATAAATTAAAAAATAAAAATAAACCCCTCAACCCTAACTTTTCCTATGACTTTCCGCTCCAAAAGCAGAATCTGAAACTTTAAATGGTAATTAGTTCTACATGCATGGCTGAGATGTTTTGTCTGTGTAGTAAATGTGGCTGTATCCATCAGGGTTTCCTCATATTTGCACAGATCTTCCTTACAGAAATGTTGAAAGGTATTGAAAAAATCAGGACCGATATGGTTTAGTTTAGGTCTATTCCTGTGAACTCCTACCTTAGTCTTCAAAATGTCAACACAGGGACTTCCACCTGTGTGTAGAGAGGTGAGGATTCCTCTTCTTATCATTCTGTTTCATACCATTAGGCTTATATCAGTTCATTATTCTTTCTGCATTACACCTGTTTCTAAGTCTCTTTTGCCCCAGCCGTTATCATACAGCATAGCTCATACTTTTTGATCTACACAAGTTTTTAGTCCCAACAGTATTTGTTATGACATACACTATCATGTACCCAATCCTTGGCAAGATGATTTTTTTACTTCTGAGGAGATAGGGCCAAGCTTTTAATTTCTGTACATGGGTGATCCCCTCTATTACATTCCTGTTCTGCCAGAAGGCAAACCCATTGCCATACATTAGATTCAAATATTTGCACTGGATGGATAAAGTTGATGTCATGGATCATGAAAGATCTTAATTATCTTTTTGCTACATATTGCTGACGACCTGCTTGTTACGTATACTAAAAGCATTAGACAAGCCTGCAAGTTCTTTTGCAAGACAAATTGTCCCCCAGTAGTTACTCTCTCCTAACAAGTATCTGAGGGCTCAGGTGGGTGAGAGAAGAAAACACTTGAGCAGCCTTTTGCTGAGAAACCCTGTGTATAAGTAACTGCAGAATCACAGAATCACAGAATGGCAAGGTTGGAAGGGACCTCAGGAGATCATCCAGTCCAACCCTCCTGCTAAAGCAGGGTCCCTTAGAGTATGTTACACAGGACATCATCCAGGTGGGCTTTGAATATCTCCAGAGAAGGAGACTCCACAGCCCCCCTGGGCAGCCTGTTCCAGTGCTCCATCACCCTCAGAGTAAAGAAGTTTTTCCTCATATTCAATTGAAACCTCTTATGTCTCAGTTTGTGCCCATTGCCCCTTGTCCTGTTGCTGGGCACCACTGCAAAGAGTCTGGCTCCGTCCTTGTCACGAGGAACTTCAAAAGTTCTGACTTTGTACCTCCATATGGTAGAAAATCAACTTGAAGTCTCTTAGAATACATCTAATACACCTTTATTAGATATTGGTTTGTCGTGGCTATGGGTTACTTGTAGGAAGAAGAAAAGAAAAGAAAAGGATTCTCCATAGGGAGAAAACTAGTAGATTGTACTTGCAGTGCCAAGGTACCTGGGGACCTGGGGAGGATCAAGATAACCTGTGTGAGGCAACCCTTTGCTTAAACCTTTCATGCCTCAGCTCTAGTAAGGAGACCAAAGACATCACACTGACATTCATAGGGTTTTGTATGTCAGAAGGAAAGAATGAAATGTGTCAGAAGGATGTCCAACAGGGATCTTGGGAGGCAGAGCTCTCTGCTGAAGATAGGCATTAAAAAGAAGTCTGTGTCAAAAAAAGCTTTAATTCTTACTTAGTAGTAAAGTGGTACGAGTACTTCCTCAGCAACTGGTATGTCCAGGTCATAAAAATGTAAATGCTGTTGCCTACACCTAAACTGAGTTAGGTGAGCCCTTCTGTTCCAGCTTTTGAGTTTTATTGAAATTAGCTTATTGAGAGGTAAACAGCAGGGAAGAGCAGATTTTGGACGTGTGGTGGTGATATGTACTGATCACACAAGTTGGGTGTATTTCACACAGTTGAGCTTTGCTGCTCAGCACAGTTCCTACTTGTAAATTACTCTGGGTCTCTGCTGAGCTGGTACTTCAAGCTACATCCTTTAGTAATGCGCTAAAAAGGATCAATGCAAACACACACTGCCTTCTCCTCCTGCAATGCATTTCTAAGTCATTTTGCTTCATATCCGTGGTACTATCATGCACTTACAAAGGTCAACAGTTAAGACATTGGAATTTGAATCAGTTAGGACCAAAGAGTCAAGTCTGGGTTGGCTAAATCTGAGAGTTTCAAAGGACCCTAAATAAAGAATACAGCTTCCTTGGTATTTCAGTGAGATTCTGAGAGTCTGAAGTTTCCAGATCCTCTATCTGAGTACATATATGGTCCACCACACCTTTTATGCTTCAGCAAATATTGGAATCATCTGTTTTATTATTTAATGATGAGAAATGTAATAACAATATTGCCATTGCCTGCAGAGCTATACCATGGGTATTTTTGCTGAGGAAATTCTCTCACTGGTTTATTTGTTTTAGGCCACAGATGAAGGTGCTTTCTCTACCAGAAAAGAAATTAAGGTAAACTTTCAATATGGTCATACTGGGTGGCAGTTCAATTCTATTGAGATATTCTTGCAGGCAGATAAATTTCTATTCCTGGGAGTTTTAAGTTTTTGAAACAGGTTTTCCAGCTCTGGGGATGAAAGAGAATGAAGCCTATTAAAATAGTGCATGTTTAATAACAGTGTTTAATTACCATGAAGATACATGCTTTTTGTTGTACAGTTTCATGCATGTTACAATTTCGTGTTTGCTTTAATTGATTCTGTATCATCCACAGGTTAGAACACTGAATTTTGGTTACTATTATACTATATATAGTACTTACATGTCTGTGTTGTTGAATGTCTTTCTTTTCAAAGAGCTCTTTCCAAAACTGTTTTCAGCTGAACTGCTTGATTGAAGGAGGGCTAATTTCTCTCCAAGTCTAATCAGTTTCTAATAAACCATATAAAAACAGCTAGGCATGCATGCACTTGTAGGGGGATTTTTTTTTTTTTTCTAGAAAGACACAGGGGCAGCAAGATTTCATTTGAATCCTACAACACAGCAAAGAAAGAATTACAATATTAATAACACATAGAATTTATATTGCACTATTAATTTTTAAAGCACTTGGCAAATCTCACAGCTAATTAAATTCATAATACTGCTGTGGAGTTAGGGAGTAAATATTGTTGTGCTGAGGACATGTGAGAGTATATGAAGGCAAGATTAGGGGAATGCTACCAGAGGAGGCAAGAGCCTCAAGCCTGAACTGGCAGCACTAACACATTCCTCTTTGTCCCAGAATTCAATCAGGAAAAAAAGTCAGAAAAATTATTTCACGGTTCTGTGTCTAGTGCCCAGCTTAGATAACAACACTTCATCAGAGGTGTGTGGTAGCAATCAAAAAGACCCCTGTAGAAAATGAAACCTAACTACTTTAACATTCAGATACCAACTGGAGCAAGCTCCTTTGAGGTTGGCTCAAGAAGCCAAAGACTTCAAGGTGGTGGTAGTGCTTGGTGTGTGTATGAGGGTCTGCACTAAGCATCAGTAAGAGAGAGGCTAAGGGGAGAAAAATCATTCAGGATCATGGTTAGAATTTACTTCATAGATGTTAAGGTAAATATTTGATTCTAAAGTCAGCAAGAATGAAAGCACAACTGTTAAAATGGCAGCTACAGAGGCTTCTTGGAGGCTGTCCTTACATAAGATATTCCACAAATTTTGCTTGTTACTACTGCTAACTTTGCCTAGAACTCCCATTCTCTCCTGCTTGCATATATAGTTGGAACATATAACTTGCAAACAACACAATAATACCCTCTCATTGAAATAGGTGGTGTGCTGAAGTCGATACAGAAGTAAGAAATACAAGATCAATTCCCAGCAAGCAGCCTGGCTCTCATGACAAAGAAAGAGAGTTTTGGGGGGGTTGCTGTTTTTAGTGTTACCTAGTAGAATAACGACTTTGGGTCCAGTCAATGCAATTTTTTGTTGTTGTTTTTTAACAAAGGCAGTGTAAATGTTTGATGGCTTTCTTTTTTTTAACAACTTAATCAGAAGGACCTTGAGAAAAAATTGCTGTGATTCTTCATTAATATAAAAACATTGCCTATCACTAATGGGGAGAAATGCACGGATGACTGCTGATTTACTAGGAGGGAAGTGATATGTGAAAAACCCACCCTTTTTTATAGCTCCCCAGTAGTGAGATCTACCCAGGCTCTAACCTAACCTGTTTGAAAAGAAAGGTGATTTTTAGGGGGTAATGCGATGAGCCTCTCCCTCTTCATACCAAAACCAATCCTTTACAGGTTCAGTTTGCTTTGCAGTGGTCGTCTCTAATCATTAGCATGAAAGAGATATCACAGTGAAGCCATTCGTTGCTTTCTGTTGAGCTTGCTGACTGACCAGTTGTTTTTATGTTTTGCTCTTTTTTCCCTTCCTCCTCAGCAAAACAGAAGTTTGTAGTCAGGATAGTCAGGTAACTGCATCTCATCTGGCTAGCTCTCCTTGCAACTGGATGTCAGCACCTTTCAACCAACACTCAGTAACTGGTTGTGGATGAGCTCTTAGGCTATTATAAAGCTAAGCAAGCTGGGTTTCTTGCAATCACTTGTGGTGGCAGAGTCAAGACTGTTGTTTTCAATGGATGACAGCGTTGTACACACGGTTACTGTGCTGCCTCTCAAGGCAACTCTATCCAAGTGAAGGCTGGCAATGCTCTCAAAAGTGCTTACTTCTGAGTATACATGGAGTTATTTGGGCACAGGAGAAACTAGCCACCTTCTGCACTGCATCTGTAATGATTTACAGGCTAAATATCCAGCCAGCAGGGATTGCTATCCATGTTAGGGGCCAAACACCCTAGAATACAATACATCAATAATACTCAAACGAATGAGTTTTCAATCTAAGATTAAATAAGGACAGGAACATGAGAGATTTTGATAGGAAGATCCATGATTTGGCTTCCCTATCCAGGTTCTGCATGACTTTACCTTTGATCACCAGGGCTTTAGGAAGAAAAGTTCAGATTCTCAAAGGTATTCAGATACACCAGGGCTAGGTGTCCAAGAACATTCAAAATTTTTTCAAACAGTTTAGCTGTCAAAATTCTTTCCATGACATGTAATGGATAATAAAATTTTATGTGGGCTCAAAAAAGTGACTGCACTATTTCATGGACAAAAAGTCCTGCAAAGGCTGTTAAATACAGAGGCTCAATAAGTCAGATGTCAGGGCTCAATAAGTCTGAGTCACAAACTGCTGGAGGCTAGAGAAATATTCTGGGAACATATCACTGCATGATTTGCCAGTTTTGATATTGTCCTCTATGCATCCACTGTGGAGACACAGAGAGACTAAGAGGTTAGACTATTTTCCTCATTCCTAAGAGATTTATGATTACAGTTCTTGTAACAAATGACTGAAATCATTACTCAGCTGGAAAACGTGTACCAGAGTGGTAGACTCACACCTCATTACGCCAAATTCACTGGTTTAGCTCATGTAAGCTGGCACAATGGTCTGGACCTTCATCTGGAATACACAGTTCTGGATCTCCTATTTTACCATAGCTCATCCAGGCATAAAAATCTGCACAGGTACAAGGGGAGGATGTAGGAATGGATCCAGTTATCTGCACACTGGGGATCATTCTGCAGCACTGACCTCTATCCTACTCTAAGGTGGAGTATTCTCCCGAAGGTCCTGGGTAAATCCAGTTTGCCAAGATAAATTCATCCATGCTTAGTGTTCCCGGCCCACCAGCCCAGCCCCTTTTAAACTTTGTCTGACAGACATTGAAAAGTGGTGTTCTTGAGTTAGTACATTCTGGGGATGTTGCTGAGATTGATCCCTTTGTAATGGTCTGCTGTGGTAGCATTGATTTAGCAGAGTGATAGGTGAAATATACTTCTTGTTCCATTGCTGCCAAAAATGAAGACTTCCAAAAGAATCAGTTCTCCTCAAAAGTAATCTGAAGTAATGGGGAGAAACTCCCAGATCTGATACAAGCCAAACCTGCATGAGAAAACCTTTTAATTCTCTCAAGGGATGTGCAATGAAAGCTTAAAGCTTCATGTGAAGAGTTTCATGATTCTTTCATGTGAATTAAAGGATAATGGACTACTTAATCCATTAATGGACTAATAACATATTAATTAATGGATAGCCATTAATACATAATTGATCTATCTCACAACCAAGGAAAAGACCATACTGCTAGAGTATATGAAGATCTTATATCTGCTACCATATATATCAACATTCCCATGAGACAGAGGACCACAGGCACAGGGAGATGAAGGGACTTCCATATAGGGCTTTAGATGGAATTGGGGCACCAAGCCCCTCTCTGAATGTATTTTAAGCATTTGAAGCATTTGAATTCATATCTCTGCAGAGGTCCAGAACCACCCTTGTGTTTGTGGCCTTGAGCAAACCAGTAACTTGCTTACACTGTGGTGGCAGTTTTTGTCTTTTACTTATGTGAAACAACCGAACAGGCACTCCTGGTGAAATAAAGCTGGATTCTCTCTGTAATCTCTCTGTAATATCTTTATTTGTATGATGGACACAGGAGTCCCATCCTGGTTGATGTGCTTCAGAAGTTGGTGCATCTTAGGAAGAGATTTTAAAAAAACACTTATACACATAAGCCACAGATCCTCTTGCTGCCAGTGGGAAGCCTAGTGCCTATTGGTGTAAAATGGCACAGTGGATACCCCCTTTCCCTCTACTATTTTGCCACTGGCTTGTTGGATGGTTTGGATGGGACATGGTGTGTGTTTCTCTCTCTGTCCACCTCACGTGCCTTCCACACTTCATCTGTAAAACAAACAAAGAAAACATAAACTCCACCTCACGTGCCTTCCACACTTCATCTGTAAGAGCACACACACGTTGTCTGTGGAATAAACAAACCCAATAAAAAGACCCACATAAAACAAACAAAGAAAAAACCCAAACAAACAAAAATAACTCAAGCCAATTTACACTGTGTAGTCATTTGGGGTGGAAACATGGGACCTTCTTTGGCTACTGATACATAACCGTCTACCCTTAGACAACTGCGGTGAGCAGGAGATACACTTTATTTTAAAGAATTAATAACTGGATTAACACAGCTGATTTGGATGGCTCTAGAAAACTGAGGAATATACTCAAATTCTTTACTGTATGGATGCTATGATAGCAGCTCTACCAAAACGCTTTCCTGACTCATCCCTTGTAGTCTTCTGTTTTTGAATCTGAAAGATTAAAAAAAAAAAAAGGAAGAGAAATTTTAGGAATTTACAGATTGTGACCTCAGGCTCTTCGGGTTTTTGGAGAAGGATTTTTTTGTTGCCAATTTTTTTTTACCTCGTTCTGTTTCAAATCATGTGAATAACATAGATACTGAAAGAAGATACCCTAAACTAAGTAGTCTGTAATCAAAGCTAAAAGCAGAGGGTCATAAACATTGTATGTTCCGACATTCCACTTTGGACTCTGTTACCCTGTTTTATATATTCAAATGCAATCTATTAAGCTGAATAATTTGAGCTGTTTGATTGACAGGCTTCTCAAGATTATGTTTTATTTCTGTTCATATTTTCATATTGTGAGTACTATCACACCACCAGGATACAAAGAATTTCACTTTTAGCTCTGCTTCAACGCTGCTGAATCATAGCAGCCAAATACTACCTTGAAGCCCATCTGTCCAAGGATAACAAGAATCAATCTGAAGTTTATTTGTGCACAAACTGTACATAAATTACTGAGTTATAGGAAGCACCGTATCAGCTTCAGAAACATTACGTCATTATCAGCAGCTTCCATTTTGTCAGTCGCAATCACTAAAAATGTATCAAGTTTAAAGAACAATGACTTTTGGGGAGCTTTTGTAAATAAATCATGTGATTTTTGTGCATAATAGTCCCTTGTTAACACTTGAGATTTTTATTACACTCTAATACTGATCAAGCTCGTCTCTACAATAGTAAAAGCTGAAAGTTTTGTTGTTTGGGGTTTTTTTTTTCCTCCCCATGGAGAAGTTCACGTTATTTCATGATTTCAGAAACCGATGCTTCAAGAAACACAATAACTCTCCAGCCTTGAGGAAATCTTTTGATTTCATCACAAAAGCAGAAATGCGTTATGCTCTGCTCTACTTGATCTCTTAAGTTTCACGGTTCCAGGATTGCAGACTTTGCTTCACAACACCCAGAAAAAGAGCAAAGACTCTTAATGAAGGGAGAGGCAGATGTCCGTGGTGCGAAGCCCAGTCCAGTGATTCACAGCATGGGTTCACAGCAGATAAGTGATGCGGGGATGTCATATGGACCTTCCTTGACTCTTGGCTTCAGTGCACCCTCCATGGTATCAGTTGGTGTTCACAGAGCACGACAGTCCCTTCCCAATTTTCCTCATCTTCCAGTGAAAGGCCGCACACTGAATCCAGTTCTGCAGCTTCTTTCTTAGTTCAACTTCACCTATCATTAATCACCATGCTAAAGCATGATGCTGTGGAAACATTAATTCACTCCATGGCAAGGAAAGCTCTTAGCCGTCTCCATAATGCTTTTGTAGTATCACAGAATATCCCACTAAAAGAATAGAGAATTAAATGATGCAACCCCTGCAACCTAACAGGGGTGTATTTTCATGAGAGCTTCTTTACTAAATAAAGTTCTGAAACCTTAAAAAAATCTGGGTTTATAATAATACATTTGAGAGAACTTCCACTTTCTTTATGGCTTCATTGAGTAGGTGAGGGGGGAAAGCTGCAGACAAGGAATCTTGTTATACATTTAAGAAATATAACCCCTGGCACATTAGGCCTTCAAACAGTTCAGGGCTGATTTTTCAAGCACTCAGTATCTTCCTTTATTGGGTATTTATTTAGCCTGGAGAAGCAAAATAAATTTTCAGACCTAGGATGTGGTGAAATGTATTTATGCTCATTTACTGTCTCTATATACCATTGGGAAAAGGACAGACAAACATTGACAGAAAGATTTGCATCACCAGAAGCAGCTTGGTATGTACTAATTGTACCATATTTTACATACAGAGGACAAGAAACTTCAGAACTGAAGATATAACTGTATATTGTTTTTACAATTCAATTTAATCCTACTTTATTGAAATTCATAGCTGAATAAAGGATGCAGTAAGATTAAAGTATTAAAATAGAATGTTCCGTATTTGAAAAATTATAGTATATGTCTACTTTTTCATTTAGTAAGATCAGTTAATCAATATGACCAACACCACCAAGTGCACTTGCAATAGCTCTGTGAGGATATTTCTGTTTTAAATATTACTGAATGCAGTGTGATTTTTCAGCTTGCACATTGACATTAATAGAACTGCTCCAGGCCATGCTAAATTATGTTTTATATGCTGTGGTGTAAGGAACCAAAAATAGGCTTGATAAGCAAATAGCAAAATATAGCATACTCAAAAGATAAGGATGAACTTTTGGCACTATGGATTCTACATGACCATGGAGCCCATGTGGACTGCTCCATCAGCTCTTTCACTGCTTCTTGAAATGGTAATTTTAAAAAAAAATTCATATGCAGGGAATTCATCTGCCCACATGTGCCTAGTGCTGTGTCTTGGCGTGTAGTAGTAGAAGTACTTGCCACCCCCCTTCTCCCCTTGTGGTCAAAAGAGACCTAACCAGTATAATCACTATGTTCAGAGAAACACCCTTCAGCCTAAAGATATTTTGCACAGATGCTCAAAGGCTGAATGCTTGTTAAAATAGGAAAAAAAACCCATCATTTGTTAGGAACTTCTTATAGTTCAATGTTCACATGTGAAATCAAATTGCTCAAACTGGACTATGGGTTGCTGTCCTCTGGTCACAGGGGTCTCCGTTGTAAGTCACCTTGCAGTAGTACCTGCAGCTGAATCTGGTGAGGCTTCCCGAACCACTGTTCTATTCACTTATCATTTAGGTGTGGTCCTGTGCAACCACTCCATCTCATCTACAATCTGCCTTTACTGATAATATTAACCACATACAAAACATCTCTTAAAACTTTTAGCCACCTACGACAGACTGTTTTACAAGATTATTTCTGCTCCTACTGGCAAGTTTGGATTGTTTGTTTACAAATATCTGTGTACAGTTCAATAACTTCTGCAGCAAGGAACTGCCTGGAAATCAATGAGTCACTTTACCCAGGCTGTTAATCAATGCATGGAAGCATACAAATTAGACTGGGCTCAGCAGGATGTGCCTGGGGGAATCGCCAGAACCGTATGAAATTCCCACCTGGGGAGCTCCTGTAACCCTCAGTTAAATGGCTGGTTGTTCAGCCAGTCCCCTAGTTTCAGTTCTGTCCGATGCCTCAGAACAGTTCATTATCTCATCTGTGCAGACAACTAGTTGGGCAGTCCTTGAAACACCCAGGGAATTAACGGCTTAAATGTACTGTGCAAGAACCGGCACAATCCTGATACCCCCTTACACTACAATTGTAACTAAAGAACAAATTTTATTTTCATACCTACATGTCATTTATAACTGATGTCCCATAGCTCTTGCCACGTGGCCAAAACCTGGGCAGATGAATTGCATCTAGAAAGTGCTTCTTTCTCACCACTCACTCCAACGAGTCCAGAATAACTGTTCCTACTGTTTATGTCTCCACTTCGTCTTGAGTCCCAGACACTGTGACTTTCAGGCATGACTCACTGTTATCTTATGACAACTCTGAACCATATGCTAACGTCAACTGGAAATTAAGAAGGAAGTGTGAAAGTTTTGAACAAACACAGAAGGAAATTGCTGGAACAGCTTTCTGATCAGAGCACTGCGAGCTAAAAAGCTGACTGAATTATCGTCCTTACACTGTGATGAACTTCTATTCATTTCAGAAGTTCACTACAAGAAGCAGAGTTACAAAAGCATTTGAAATACCTGGAGATGAAACAGGCAGCAAAAAGAAGGCAGAGGCTTGACTGAAGGTTTATGATTCAATATTTAGAACAACTTTAGTAGCCCTAGACCGATAAACCCACAGTTATCCCCTTAAATTCTCTATTGTGCAAGTAATGTTTTATCAAAAGTCTTCATAGGGTTCTGATATATATGTTCTCAGTTATTAGAAAACAGTTTTAAGATGATGGATGTTTATTGCCTCTTATTCTGCCCAGGAAGCCTTCCACCCCCCAGAGAGATCAATGATAAATAGTTTTCTACACTATAGTGGAAGGAAAGCCACTTTCTCATACTCCAGTTTTTCTCTCCCTTGTCACTCATGTATTGCATGACATCCAAGGAAAGATCTACTGTATTATTGTTTTTATTTCTTTTTAAATGATTTTCTTTTATTGTTTTGCCCTCAGGTTCCAATGGGAAGACAGAAATACAGAAGAAAACCAAAGAGCATCAAAAGTTTGACAAAGACAAAGGACACATAAAAGCACTGATCAAAGAAAGTCCAATCTTCATCTTTGATGATGGCAATGAAATACTAAGAAGGTCTCATTCTCTCTGGGGTTACATTTATCATTTTAATCCGTGTCAAGGGAGAAAATGTTAAGATGTGTTATGTCTGGATTTGCCAATTCAGATCCACAACTGGCTAATCCACGATGCCAATACCTTCCTGGGACTAACAGAGTCAATGCTTCTTGCTTTCAGCCAGGAGGCATTAGAGGAATATTTGAGCCACATGATGTGCAAGTATTTCATACCCACTAGGTTTGCATGTCCCGGTTTTAAGTATGACACCAAAATTCAAAGCAAACTCCACCTGAAACTACCGAAGTTTGCCTCATTTCTAGTTCAAACAGTAAAGAACCCTTGGGGTTCTCACTGTACCTTTAAAGAGAAATCAATTTCTCTTCCTTTAAGATTAATTTTATAAGTCATTTATTAGGCATGAATACATATTTTAAAATCTATTTTAGCCTTTATAACACATAGCTGGCCAAAGACTCCTGAGGAAGGAGGATAACTGGAAACTCTCCAAGGATCCAAAAATGATGAGAGTTGCAGAGCACCTAAAATGGACTGCATGCTACCTGGAAAATGTCATAAGTTCTCTAACCTCAAGAGCTTCTCCACATGTATCAGAGAAGAATTCCTACCTACCAATAACACGATTATAGTAATGGGCACTTACCTCAAAAGCCAGTTACGCAATTTAGGAGCAACTCATTGAAAACGTGAAATGCAAGATCAAGGATATGCCATAAAGGACAGACAGCCAAATATGCTGTCTTTAGGTATGGATTTTCAGTGCATGACTGTCTGCAGGCTGACCTGGTGAACACGCTCTTTACCCAACATTAAACGTGAAGTTTTTTTCCTCTTGATCAAAGAGAGAAAACTTACTTTCCAGCCCAACCTAAATACAATTAAAAGCAAACAGAACCCCAAATCATTGGGGTCCAGGCTTCCATAGTATTGATACAATATTTTCAGACCTCAGTGAGGAACCTCACTGGGTTTTGGCTTTGTTTATTTTTATTAAGATATGACAGAAGCTTGATAATTGAGGAAGACGGGGTGTTTCCAGACAACTGCCCCTTACAGAAGGCCACGGGAAATATATCTGAGGGTGGCTGTGTGTCCTCATTGCAGTCACTGCAGTCTGTCCAGGTACTAACATTCATGGTAACTCTACTCCTGGATTTCCTTTCTTGTTTTTAACAAAAATGTCACTCAGATATGAATGAGGTCACCATCATGTGTTTGTTTGGTTTGGTCTTTGTTTTTCAGATTCTTTCTTCTTTAGTTTGTTCCATCCACAATCTAGAGTCATCAAACAAGATTCAAATTAGATGTAAGCAATGCAGATGAGGTATTTTATATCTATGAATTACCAGAAATTTTTCTGAACCTTCTAGGAAAAATGGCATCTGCAAGAAATGTAGGGCAGGTATTTCATGCATTCCTACCACTTTTGACTCAGAGGAACTGCAGGGTTTGTTTTTCCTCATCACCGAGTTTTTGAAAAAGTGAAGAAAAAGGAGAAGTACATGAGAGCATTGCCTTTCACTGGATAATGATTTCTACAGAACCATGAGTAATGTTTGTGAAAAAAACAGAGCATAAGAAGTGTCAACATCTCTAATGCCAGTATCACGGCAAGCATTACGAAAGGGTGTTTTTTCTGCATTTGTAGCAATATTTTTTGCTCTGAGATGATGCCACCATTCCAGCTGAGGCAGAAGGGGAGCTTTCCCCTTTCCAGGGTATTACTTCTGTACCACATTATACATTCTTGGGAAAACTTATGCTTTAAGCAGCCAACATGAGGTGAGCTACTTGTGTGAAGTGAATGACGTAAGAGTTGCCCCCTCCATAACATGACTTAGCCTTTGTCTGCAAAGATGACATACATCGTGTCAGGGTGTTTTCATTTGGTATTCCATGGGGTGACAAAACTCATGTACTTGGTGTCTCATTCACAGTTTCTCTTCCAGTGCAAACACAAAAGTGATATAATAAAGACAAGTCATACTGTAGGAAAATAAGATCCTCTAAGCATTAAATGAAACTACTTCTGATCATGCCCATCCCTTGTTTATAGAGATTATACTTACCCAATTGTGGAACAGATAACAAGTGACTGGAGGTAGCTGAAAATCCTTCATTGAAACCGTGCTGTGGAGAATCGGGGTTTTTTCAGTGATACAGTATCACTTGAAAAAAAGATTAATACATGTCTGCCTTCAATAATAACACTTCACACTTCATCCAAGAAGAAAAAAAAAAAAGAAAACAACGCTATTTCTCTTAGGGGTCTGGTAGTGCCCGGGTGAAGTAAAACAGTGAGGAGAAATTAGTTTTACTCTGAAGGAACCTGAACAGATTCAGCTTTGGTCCTAAAGCCAGGCAGCCTTGTTAGCTGGGCTTCAGCTGAGCCAGTATTTGCTGCCTCTCAGCAGCATGTATCATATCATTATAGTGAGACTCCGAGTCCTTTGATTTATCACGGTCAGAGACAGTTTTTCTGCATCCCCACTGTCTAGGGAGGCAGAACCACAGAAGATGTAAGAGGCAGGATTTTTTTCCTGCAGCATGCTAGAAGTGCTACTTTAAATGCTGTTTTGGCTCTTAGAAAATATTTTAATTCAATATTTGATTAGGAAATCAGTGATTTTTCTCCCAAGGAAATTTCTCACCTGCTGTTTCCATGACAAAGACAACCACACGCAGAGTCACTGATGACTAAGGGATACATTTAGCCAGCTCGCTTCATCTTTTCAGCCAGTTGCCTTTTGGAAGGTGTTTTCTTTAACTATTTGTCAGAACTTTTTGAAAGAGGACTCAAATTATTTGTAAATTGATCAGCTGAGTCTGCACCTTGTCCAAGAAAAAGGGGGGGAAAAAAGGAGGAAAGAAGGTAACCTTCATGCCATTTTCTCATCTTCAGTGGTTCCTAGATTCTGAGCAGAAAAGAAATATTAACAGTTCTTGATTATTTTTCTCATCTTGCAAAATACCAACAAATTTATACCCAGTGTCCATAGAGTAATTATGTGATGACTTTTACGGTTTTCTTCCTCTTTATCATAATTTGATTCTAATATAACTGAATGACTTTCCTCTCCCTCCCAATATTTTCTTTTCCTCTGCTCATCCACTGACATTTCTCAGTTTTCATTTCATTATCAGGTTATCACCAAACTTCACAGCCTTCCTGCTGCATATATTATTCCTTCAGCATATACTATTCCTTTTTGCAGATGTCAGGGCATGCTCTCATCTTTGCCACAATTCTTACTCTAACATTATATACTCTGTATTTCAGCAAATAATAAAGCTTTTACTGTTTTTTATTGTATCTGCAAAAAACACTTGCCTTCCTGTGCTCTTTATTATTCATTTTATTTTTTCAGAACTGTGTTTCAAACTCGTTTATTTTTATCACACTGCAGTACGTATACATTCAAACTTTAAAAAAGAGCAGTTACAGCTCAAGTTCAAGTCTCAAACAAGTTTTGATTCAGACATTGCACAGTTCTGAAAGATTAGTTTTGCCTTTGCAAAATGGTACTCACGTTAACAATTGATTTTGCTCATTTTTCCTTCTTTAATACATTTGTCATTCTTATCAATAAATCTTGATTCATTTTCATTAGAGACAAGCCATTAAATGTACTGGTAATTCAGCTAATTACATTGGTAATCTGTTGACTAGAAAAAGATGACCTTTTAGTGAATGCATTAGCAGAATGGGAACATAGAGCTGCTAAATAAATTGTATTACTTAACATGATACAACCAGGATTTGCTCATATTCTTTGTTTAGGGCAGAAAAAAACAAGAAGAAAAGAGAAAAAAAAGCGTTATTCAAAGACCAGTGATTTCCCTCACTTGTGTTGTACTGGGAAAGAAACAACTTTTTTTTTTAATCTCTGCATTAATATGGTTTGTGTCCTGCCGACCTCCAAAACCCAAACTGGACCACATACCTAACATTTTATGGTGTCATAGCTTCAAGCAGTACGCAGTGTCCTGTAACGTGGGAAAATATCCTTAAATAAACCACTTCAAATTTTGCACAAGTGAATTATTTGTACTGTGCTGTATGTAGCACATCCTTTCATTCTCCTTTCCCAAGCTACTTAATCTAGGCTCACATAACACCCAGACAGGAGACTATCTCAGCATTTTGAATACTACAGATACAGAACAAGAAAATCTGTCTAGTAATTGGCAAATATCAACTGAGGAAGTTAAATGAGTGCAAAAATTTAATTTTGTTTCATCATGGCAATGAAGTTCAAGGAGAAAAATAAAAAAATGTCAATTATGTAAACAAAACTGGTCTGTCTTGGTTCCCGTTACCATCAGTCAATAGAGAAGCATAGAGACCAGTTCATGTTGCACTAAAACAGTGCCTAAATCTGTCCTAAAATCATCCTGAAAAAGCCTGGGATTGTCCATTAATTACAAAGGGACACCTGAGCAACCAGGTGTGCAGACTGGGATTGTCTAGCACTGGATGAGAAAAGTGTCACACCTGATTTAATAATGTAATTATTCAATTTGCAACTGTCGCCCACAGTCTAACTGTGCCAAGACTGGCTTGCTAGGTAGTCATTTCTGGGGCCACAACTGTCACATATAAAATTAAACATCTTAACACTTACTTTTTAAAAGTTCCTTGCCTGCTCAGTACAAACACTCTTCACTTCTGGATGCCTGATAGCGACAGAGAAAGAAGAGAATTAAAAAAAAAAAATTTAAAAAGAGCATGTTACACTATTTATTCATATACGCTGGTGGACTTGGCAGTGTAGGTTTATGGTTGGACTTGATGATGTTAAGGGTCTTTTCCAACCGAAATGATTCTATGATTATTTACCTGGGGTTTACGAGTCCTGTAATTTTTACATCTTCAGCATGGATAGAAAATTCTTTATTGCCCATCAGCTGAACCCTAACATCTTGGCTTGAAATAATAATAATACCTTTTTCCCCACACCCTGGTAATTGTATCAGTTCATGGGAGATAGATGGAGCTTCTCTGTCTGACTTTCTGCTTCTTTTTATCTTCCTCCTTTATTCCATGACCTCTGAATTATTAACCATGTTGTTTGTACAGACTGTTGGGAGGAAGAAAACATTCTTTCAGTAAGTTAAGTGTTGTGGTTTTGCTGGGGTTTTTGTTGGTTTGGTTTGGTTTGGTTTTGTTTTAAGGGGGGTGTTTTCCAGGTTTTAAGTACAGTTCTAGAAGCCAACAACAAAATGTTTCCCCAGTATCATCTTAACAAAAAGATTCTTTTGTGTAAACTAAACATATCAAATGCCTAAATAAGAAAAGTCTTTTAGCACATGCCAGTATCGTATTTGTAATAAGTAAACACGTGTCTTGGAATTACTATGGATGCAATACAGATGTCCAGAAAACAAGCAGGAGAGATTTTGAGCTGCGGTATCCCTGAATGCCTCTGCAACTGAGAATGCCAGTTCCTGGATCTAAGATTTGAATGAATTATGGTGAAAGATTTCTGGGTTTGGCAGCATTTACTGTCTTTTCCTTCATTAAAATCCTTGCATACTGAGAATGGGCCTGGCACAACTTCACCAAATAATTCCATGAAAATAACAAAACAGGGGTAAATGTCCTTTTTTAGCAATTCTTAATCTTCATCACACATCAGCTGTCAGTCCAGACTCAATCCTTAAATCTAGCCCATCATTCTTAGCCCTGTATTCCCACAATGATGAAAAGTAAATTCACAATTTAGAGCTAAAAACGCAGCATAATATAATTTTACTGCCATGAAACTCCAGTAATCAGGGGTATTTGCGCGCTCTTCTGGACTTTTCAACTGAGCCTGAAGTTGCAGGCCAAGCTGGAACAACTGACAGCGGAGACGTCCAGGTTCGTCAGGGGAATGGGAAACTCTTCAGGAGTGAGAGTGTGCAACAGCCTTGCAAAATGAAGACTGAGAGGGAGCAGGCTGGGTGAAAGCAGAGAGGAGTGCGATTTATCTGAAAAGCCAGTGAGGGTCAGGATAAAACAGGTAGAAATGGAATATTGAACGCATGTCAGATGGAAATGAAAAGATTCTTGGTTTTCAGGGCAATTAGGTTTTGTAATAGCCTCTCAAGAAGAGCAGGAACAACAAAGGCCAGCTACATTCAAAACAGAACACAATGAGTTTTTGAAGGTAATTATATGGTATCAAGGCTCTGCCAGACAGGGCTCCAACTGGAGTATTGAGCAGTCTCTTATTCTTATCTTTCCATATCTTCAAATCAGAGCATCCTAGAAACATTTATCTGGGAATAAGCCACTGGACTTGGGGGATAAACATGTACATATGGAGTGTGCCTAGCTTGTCTTGTTAAAAAAAAGCAATGGCAAATGTCCTAACAGCTATGGAAATGTAAGCTGCGACCCAACCATGTCATATATCAGAACATTTCCTAGTGAATGTGAGTATACAGTTAATATTCACAGTATAACAAAGGGGAAGATGACAGAGAGTAAAGGGCCTCTAAATCAGTGGGATTTCTTCAAAATTATCTCAGAAGAAGGGGACTGTTAATGGTTACATTTATGTTATGGAGATTTTTAAAGACCTATTATTCGATTTTAAAGCCAAACATTGAGACCTGTAATAGGCATTGAACTGTGAATATATAAAACCAGAGATGAACTAAAGCCAAACAATCTAATTTTAAGGTAAGCAAGGTCCTAAATGCAGCCCTCAAGAAGCCTTTGGACAGATATGTTTTAACAATCCTTTAGCACATTCCAGCTTGAAATTTCTAGTGAAATATTAACTGTCTGCTGTATAATAATGTTTGACAACAGTGATATGGCATTTAGATCTAACATCTCTCATCTAACAACTGAAGAACATTTATAGATGATTATAGACAATTAATTGGGACTGACCATATGTTACAGAGGTTGGGAAATGTTTCTGTCCTGTTTTTTAAATGTGAGATTTCATGTATATGTCTGTACTGTTTAGATACAAACCGAGTCACAAAAGCGATGAGACAGTTTCAACCCAGCACTGTTATCAACTCCAGCTTTAATCTCTGAGAAGCTAAAATCTCACTGATGCAAAACCCAATGTGAACATGTGCCCAGCAGAACATGCCACAGGCTTCCCAATCCGTACTTCACAAATGAGCAGCAGGTAAGATAGGGAGAAGCTGGCTTCCCATAGCCAAATCGCAGTACAAATACAATTATCAGAAACATCCTGCTGTTTACAGGAGATGGAAATATTTCACAGAATCACAGAATCCCAGACTGGCAGGGGTTGGGAGGGCCCTCCGGAGATCACCCGGTCCCACCCCCCTGCTAAAGCAGGCTCACCCAGAGCAGGGGGCACAGGACAGCGTCCAGGTGGGCATTGAATATCTCCAGAGAAGGAGACTCCACAGCCCCTCTGGGCAGCCTGGGCCAGTGCCCTGTCACCCTCAAAGCAAAGAAGTTCTTCCTCACATTCAACTGAAACCTTTGTGCTCATCGGCCCTTGTTTAGAGGCCCCTTCAGTTTAGAGTAGTGTCTGCCAGTGATTTCCGTGTTCCCATTCTTGATAGACAAAACTGTACCTTCCTTTACCCATTAAAGTCCTTACTCTTGGAGACGCCATAACCTGGGGAAAATCTTGGCGCCCAAGATACACTAAAAGAAGAAAAAAATGAGGAAAATAATAAACTTCAGTGGAGAAAAGTATGCTGGGGTGATGAATCTAGACCTTCCAAATTTGTTGAGTGTGAAGTAATGATGTAAAAAAAATAAATATTTGTGATTTTTTTTAATTAGAAGTCCCTATTTTTTCTAGCACACAATTTCAACAGAAGATTCTTTTTTTATGAACTTACAAATGAGTTTTCTTTTTGGTTCTGAGTGGAAGGCTCTTCTAAATACAAGGAAAAGAGGATTAAATATTATGAATTATTCCAGTACCACTTCTTGTTACATTTTCATCTTTCCCAATATAAATTAAGGGTTGTCACAGTAAATATAATCCATCTGAAAACAGCTCAGAGCAAATCTGGGTCACTGATTTTGTGGAAAGATCTGTTCTCTGTCTGCAGGTTTTTGATATTTTTATAAATAACTGTGACTACAGTATTGAAATTGTATATTTCAAGCTAATAGATGAAAGCTTCAAAAATTAGGAGTAGCCAGATGAAGAAAAACAGGAACATTTTAAATATAGGATAAATGTTACAGGTAGAAATGAGATCTAATTCAGATAAATGTAAAATATTCAACTGTGGAGCAAACACTGACAAAGAGCATATATTAAAAGAAAGAAGACACTTAACAAATTGGAGAGCACTGTAGAAAGAAAATAAGATGGAACAAACCAAAACAAGGCACTGTATGGATGACTGAAGAAAAATAGAAAGAAAAAAGTAAATAAAATCCTGTATGGAAAGAACTGAGATGGAGAATTATCAGAGAATCAAGAATAATTTTTGTTGGAAAGGACCTTAAAGATCATCTAGTTCCAACATTCCTGCCATGCCGCCCAGGGGCGGGCACCCCTTCCACTAGGCCAGGTTGCTCAAAGCCCCATCCAACCTGGCCTTGAACACTTCCAGGGATGGGGCATCCACAGATTCTCTGGGCAACCTGTTCCAGTGCCTCACCACCCTCAGAGTGAACAATTTCCTTCTTATATCTAATCTAAATCTACCCTCTTTCAGTTTAAGCCATTACCCCTTGTCCTATTACTACATGTCCTTGTAGAAGGTCCCTCTCCGGCTTTCTTGTAGGCTCCCTTCAAGTACTGGAAGGCTGTGATAAGGTGTCCCCAGAGGCTTCACTTCTCCAGGCTGAACAACCCCAACTCTCTCAGCCTGCCTTCATAGGAGAAGTGCTCCAGACCTCTGATCACCTTCGTGGCTTTCCTCTAGACTCCCTCAAAAGGTCCATGTCCTTCTCATGGTGGGGGACCCAGAGCTGAATGCAGTGCTCCAGGTGGGGTCTCATGAGATCAGAGTAGAGGGACGGAATCACCTCCTTTGACCTGCTGCTCACGCTTCTCTTGGTGCAGCCCAGGATACAGTTGGCTTTCCAGGCTGCAAGCATACATTACTGGGTCATGCTGACCTTCTCATCAACCAACACCCTTAAGTCCTTCTCCTCAGGGCTGCTTTCCATCCATTCCCTGCCCAGCCTGTATGTGTGCTTCGGATTGCCCCAACCCATGTGCAGGACCTTGCACTTGGCCTTGTTAAAGGTTCATGAGGTTCACACAGGCCCACCTCTCCAGCTTGTCAAGGATATCAACTATAAACTTTTTAGCACTAAATCCTGCTTCCTTCAAAGTCAAGGTCAAACCTCCTGTTGATCAGGCCAAGAATGAACTATAAAAAACTCTGGCTATTTATAAAGAATAAGTATATAGTAATTTCAAGAGGAGTTTTGATGGGAGATGAGGGAGTTGTGTAGGAGTATATCTTTTAATTAAAGACAGTAACGATCCCTACTGTATCAATCACTTTAGCTAGAAAATGTTCTGCTGCCAGCACAGACTTTCACCTATTTCGGTGTAGGCTAAAAATAACACTGTAAAACAATATTCATTATTTCTCTGATCCATGGAGTTTGAAGTTGTCAAACATTTGTTTGTTGTATATTAAACATCTGAAGTTGCTGTGAACTCTGGAGAGCGAGACACCATTTTACTCTGAGGTTGCTGCAGCCTTTTATAAGAGCAGACACATGCACACACACATGCTGTTTTGTTTTTTCTTACATTCCCCTCTTCAACCTTAAATACCCCATTTAAAACTTAAAATGCATCATCCTCTGCTGCACTTTATCAGATCAAGGACATTCAGAGGCACGGTTTTACTCGGAGAGTCATCACCCACAACTCTTGCTCACACATTTTTGTGGCTACACTGCAAATAAAGGTCATGATTCAAGTGAGTTTACCATATAATGTATGAAGAGATAATACAGAGAATGTGGGCAGCATCCCTTTTATCATCATAAATAATATCTTGGTATTCAGCACCTTTTTTAACTCTGTGATGGGTTTTTTTCCCAGTTTGAATCAGGTCCTCACACTATCCTGAGAAATCAATATACCACTCCCCATTTTACATATGGGTAAAGTGAGGCAGAGCCAGATCAGACAATTTGTCTTTCTTTGCAGAGGCACTGCCTAAAGCTCAGGAATTAAAAAATGGTTCCTATCTCTTGGGTTTGCATACATTCCCCAGATGCATCCTTTCTTCCAATTTGGGGCCTGATGCTCACCATCCTTGCCTCCCATCCCACTCCTTTCTCATAGGAGGCTAAAATAGATACAAAGACCAGCAGAAAACCATGGGATGCAAGAATCATGGTCACAGAAGAGCAGATACAGTTCCTTGAGGTTTTCCCTTCTTATTTCACACTTCCATCACTATATCACTTGTCTTTCATAGTAGGCATTTAGGAACTGGTGCATAGAGAAGACTGAATTTGTGGTAGCACAATTTTGATTCCTATCTGAGATCTGAATAGCACAAAATTTGCCAGTTTTATACAGAGTTTGCCACTTAAAGTGCCGCATAACTGCACAGAAACAGGAGTTACTTTAGATTTGTAGAGTTTAAGGGGGTCAGGAACTGATAAGAAATCTGGCAAGGTAAATCTAGCTATTCTCTTCTGTGCATAAGAGCTGAGAGTTCGCCTAAAGCAATTTCCTGTTCTGATAGGGATCAGGAAAAGATGCATAATACATGAAGTAGGGCAGCTTTGATCAAAATATATTAAGAGGGGCACCAACATGGTGTTTTCTCTTCTACATTTGTTTGCTTCATCTCCTGTGGAAGGAAAGCTTTCCTCTTTCTCTTTTCTGCACCTTTGCCAGCACATGCACAGATGATAACGTACAGATTGGTGCCAACGATGCATTTCAAATTGCTAAAGATAGTAGACATGAATGTAGAACATACTCTGATATTTTCAAGAAAATATTGAGGGGGGTGTTCTGCTGGTAATTACTAATGAGACCTTAAAAAGTGAGTCTGTTTCGGTATTAGCAGCTATTTTGATTTAGCTGCTATTTTGATTTCAGTGGTGCCAGGTAGGCCTGGTATAATAATATAAATCTGGTTTAGCCTGGATTCTACAGGAGAAGAAATCAGGCTGGGTTTAATACCAAAAGGCTTAGTGGTGTAACAGCCTGTAAGTGCAAAACAGCATATGAGTCTGAAACACCTCTATTGTCTCATGGTGGTCAAAACCATGGAGAAGCATGCATGTGGTTAACAAATAAGCAGCATTTCCAGATGGCAAGAACTAGCTTTCGGCCCCAGTCTCACAGAAATGAACTTATCTGAGGGGTTCTTTATTAGGGAAGGCAAGGAAACTTGCATCCAGAGATTGTACCACTCTCCTCTTTTCCACTTCCCCTCCCATTACCTCTACCCAGTTAAGTGTAGTGATGTCCTACATGTTGGGGGATAGACACATTACTCATTTTGATCTAAATATTAGAACTTTAGCACCCACACAGCACCATCCTAGGAACGCCTGATACAAATTACTATCTTGATTTACATCTTTTATATTCCTGACTTGGCTTCAAGCCATGAACATAGACTGATTTAGGTTTAATGGGACCTCTGATGATCATTTGATCTAGCACCACACTCAGAAACAGTCAAGCCCCTGTGCAGTTCCTTGCAGGGCTCAGGATGAAGGCTTCCCACAAAAAGTAGGAGAAAATAGTAACAATAAGCTAACCTACTAGATAAAGGTAGAATCAAGCCTGAAACGTGAAAAATATGACCTTGTCTGCAGCACAGAGAGATATGCGCACTCACACATGAAAGAGGGGAATGGCATTGCCTCCAGACATGGGTGAACACCCATCAGATATAGCATTTCATGGTCACAGCTGAAGGCCATTGAATGGCAATACACAGAAACTGTCAAAGAAGAGAACTAGTCTGAAACAGTGGCAGATGAAGGATCTGTCACTCAATCCACCATGAGCTTCTTAAGCCATATGTCTGCCTAAATCCTTTCCAGCAGGATACGCTCTTGCACAGTTTCACAGGTCAAAATAGCTTTGCTTCTGCTCTCTTGGAGCAGAATATTTTCTACAGAGTTCCTTTGGTTTCAATGGGGTCACTGAAGGAGTAAGTTGTCACTCAGTTTGCCAAAGGTGTCAAATGCTGGCTCAGACTCTACAAAAAAAACACCTGAAAACAAGGAGAACTATTATTTGGCAGTCTCCATCCCAGACTTGTGCAATACCTTCTGCTTTTATGCAACATTGGGCCATTAAGTGTTGTTAGGAACAGTGCTCTACTTTTCTTTGAATCAAGTGAGAGAAGATATGAAAGTTCATGCTGAAGGTGAAACTCATTGGAGCATGAAGAATAAAAAAAAAAGAGGTGTGTCTCTGCACTTTGAAAAGCAAAATGGCTTAAGCACACACACGCGCATACAGAATGAACCGCTCTGATCAAAAAACTACCCTAGAAACAGAATAGCTCTTTCTGCTCAATGCACCGAGGAGGCTTGTAATTTCTTATAAGGTTAAGTCACTTTTTAAATTATGAAGGCAGTGGGAGGAGAAGTCAGTGCACCAGCACTTCATGTCCCTCCTTAGATTTCAATTCGGTGATGATCCATTCAATTTGCAGACTGGAACAATTTTCTTCACAGATTAAAAGAGCTTGAAGCAAATCGTAGCATCAAAAGTGAGCCTGGTGTTATGTAAAATGGACTGGATCAGGATGCTCTTAAGACTCAGGTAATTCTGAGAAACAGAAAAGGGACAAACTAGTTGCTGTGAGGAGGATCAATGATAGTTTCTTTACTTTCATACATATTCTCTCTGATTTCTAGCAGACCACTTAGTTCCAGTCCCTGAAAGGTGTGTAAACGCTTGGTTCCCTTTGGAGTAAATTAAAGCCAAGAGGAATTAGATGCAGAAATGATCTTGAAGACCTGGGTCTTTTCTGCCCTGAATAGAAGGATGATAAGTCCCAGCCCCACTGAGACGTGCTAGAGACTGTGATACTCTGGGGTCTTGCGGGGAACCAGGTTTTGCAGAATACCAGGTCAATGGGCAGATGATATACAGAAAGATACGTGGCTTGCACAAAACAAAGTTCAAGGAATAAAAGGATGCCCATCAGGATATGTGGGTGATCAGTATTTTCTATTTCAAGATTTTGCCTGGAGTCAACAGTGAGGGTTTACCCTTTTCCAAGGAGGTTGCCTTCGTCTTTAGATAAGTCACAATTGTTTAAAAGCACCTTTATTTGCACAAAAGTACTTATATAGCACTCATTTTTATAGAAACAGCACACTCAGACTATTATCTACAAAACTAACGTAGAGATAGGGTAAATCAGAAACAGAGCTGTTGGAAGAGAGAAGTCAAGCTTTGAGGAAACAGATGCGGGTTTCTGAGGAAAATTAGGTCAGTATATTCACATATATGTATGTCTGTATCTGTGCCTGTGTCCGTACATACCCGTATGTACATGTATAAATTTTGCATATATGTGTGTATGTTTGTGTTTATGAATGCAGTTATAGATATATAATCCACATTGCTGCTAAATTATAGTTTTTCTTACAGATGACTTTTGGGTAATACACACTTAACATACTGTAATTCTACCATGAAGAATTGTATGAATGTCAGTTTTTAGAATCATAAAATAATTAATGGGAAGTGACCTCTGTAAGTCTCTAGTCCAGCCTCCCGCTCAAGATAGTATTGACTACAGGGTCAGATCAGGCTGCTCAGGTTTTAATTCAGTCCAGTCCTGAAAACCTGCAAGGCTGGAGACTGCAGAACATCTCTGGGCAACCTGCTCCCCTTCTTGACTGTCCTCATGGGGGAATAGTTTCTTCCTATATCCTGTTGGAACTTCTCCTGTTTTAAAGTATGCATTTCTGAATGCATTTTGTCCTCTTGAATTTCAGGAGGTTCCTGTCAATCAATTCCTCTAGCTTGTCCATATATTTTTGAAGGAGAGCCTTGTCCTTAAGCATCTTGACCGCGCCCCCTCAATTTGCCGTCATCCGCAAACTTGATTTCAGGAACTCAGTCTTAAAAGTAAGCAATGTCTGTAGCAGGCCTGGGTCATGTAACCTGTATGAACACAGCCTTGCGTAATCCTTTCATTCTACAGATTTTCTTCAGAGGAATTGGTTAAATTCTAAAAACAGTGGAATATGTTCATGTTTTTGCTTCAGGCAAGTCTACATCTGCAACATCTTATTTCTCTGAAGTTTAGAGAACCTTGTTGGTTTGGGGTTTTGTTTTTTAGTTTTGGGTTGTTTTTTTTTTTGCTTTTGTGTTATTTTTGAGTAGGGCTCACCCCACTCCCCACCCCAAATTTTCTTAATAAAAATTATCGGTATATGCTGCTACTGGCTATAGACTCTTGATAAACTAAATCCCTGAAATGCCCACAAGAGAGTAGAGGGAAGAACATTTCAGGTATTTTACCTTTTGATGCCATTTTCCTGGGTAAAGATGAGACATATTTACAGGAATCTGGGTGTTACAGAGATGCTCTACATGGCTCAGAGTCAAACGGAGTTGTAGTGGACGCAAAATTATAGATGTCACTTCTCTGCAACATATTTTTGCCTGCAAATTAAAACATGCTGTTTTCCTGAGGGGGGAAAAAAAAAAGAAAAAAGACCAAAAAGGAAAAAAAAAAAAAGAAGAAAAAAAGAAGAAAGAACAAGGCCTCTTGGAGGCAATTCAACCTCTGTCAACACCTTGTCTTAAATATTTAGTTGTGTCAATGAGGGCACAGTTTTAAGGTGTTATGCAGGTACATTGCTATGAGAGTGATTCATCTAACAGTGTTTTAAAATTTCAGCAGTAAATCTAAGTGAGCTTTCTATATTTCCTTTTAATTCTTGAAGAGAAAGAACCATGCAGAAGGATGGGCCAGGGGCCAACAGGTTGGAAAGCAACTTGGCAGAAAAGTCTTTCAGAGTCCTGGTGGATGATGGCCATGTGGCTGCAATGTGCCCATGTGACAAGAAAAGGCCAACAGCATCTTGGGCTGCACCAGGAGAAGCGTGGCCAAACTTAGCAATTCTGCGTGATTCTGTTTGAAATTATACTTGAACCACCACTCTGGAAAAGCCCAACTTTCCATAGACTTTCAGGTCTCTGTAGCTGAGTGAGATGAATCCACCTCAATGATAATGAGAAGAATCCCCTTCAACAGGACCTGTTTTCTAAATGAAGGATAAAATACAGTGGGGGGACACTAACAAACAAAATTAACAGTGAGAAGGACATGTCCAGTTTGGAAAGCAGTGCTTATCACATATAAATTTTTCAAGTATTGTATGTATGTTTTTTGTCACCTGTGACTGTATTCCAACAATGAATATGAGCTTTCTTTAAAGTAGAAAATGCATCAGTAGGTACTTGTTTTTATCATATTACAGCAAACATGTTTGATCGTCTCTCTGAGGAAAAAGGTTCAAAATGTGTTTGGTTATTCACTTTAATATTTTCAGCCAAAAAAGGAATCAAAGGTAAAATGAAATGACTGAGACAAGCTTAAAATGCAACTGAGTATCTTGCAAAATTATTGACTTTGTCCTCCAGTAAGGATAAATTCTTGACAGAGTTGACTTCTTTAGATTTCTGTTCTTATTTTGCAGAACTATACATGATTATTAAAAATTCAAGCTGTTGGGGTGTTTTTGATCCCTCTCCACTCAAGTAAAGGGGAGAGAATGAAGCAAAGTTCCTTTAACATAAATTTATTTTAAAATTTTACAAATTGTTCAAACTGAAGTTGATGTAGATCCACAGATCTGACATAATCTGGACCAGAGTATGATGACTTTCTCCAGTCCTCAGCATCGCCCCTGCAGACACCTTAAGTAGCGATAGGCACATGTCACCTTACGCCCTCATTCTTCAGGGGCAGAGCCATCAGAAAAAGAATGCCAGAAAGTGATACTTTAGGGAAAAAATATAAAGAAGCAGAATGGAAAATTTGTAAAGAGTTCTTAGCAGGCACCATCTTCTTGGTCACTTATATTCTTCAGATCAAATCAAGGTCTTGTTTCCCATCTGCTGAAAGTAGATTTCACCATTTGGTATAGGATGAAAGTCATTTACTTTCTTTCCTTTGCTCTCAACAGCTCACAATATATTCTTTCAGCATAGTAAACACAGGAGATACTAAAATAAATCAGACTGATAACCTCAACAATCCAACATAAAACCGGAAATTTAGGAAATAAAGTACTCTTCCTTGGCTGTCTGTCAACATCATCACACCATTTTTCATGCAATATATTGCTTCATGAAGTTTTACATTCCAGAAAAAGATGAATCTTTATAAGTGAAGAAAAATTGCATCTCACCTTAAAAAAAAGACTTAAAACCCTCAAAACAAACAAAAAAAAAAGAGGCAAAATTTCACCCCACCCCCCCTCCCAAAAAAAAAACCCCCAACTTAATGCACAACCAATATTGAAATTAGCAGCCTTGCAGCAAAGGAAATACTTAGAAACTGAACCGCAAAGATTAACTTGATTTCACCTTATTTCAGTCATCTGAAAATTATGTGCCTTGGCCATTTTAAATCACCTACTCTTCCTGTGTAGACAGAGAAAAGAAAGAGACACCCCTTGCAAAGATAAGGTCAACCATTTTCAGGGACAAAACACTTTTTGTTACTTTTTTAGCCATTTTAGTTGTTATTAAAAATTTCTAATCAATGACTCAGAAAATTGAACTTCACAGGGATTTGGGCAAGTACATCAAAAGCTCTGAATCTATGATTTTCTGACTTAGTCTGAAACATTGTGGTCTGACGTACAGTTGATCTACAGGGCAGTGGGTTATGTGAGAGAAGAGAGAGCAGATGGTGGGAGGGGCATAAAGGACACGGGGACCCCTGAGCAGGGACCAGGTGGAACTTTCTGCAGATACAGACCTGAAAAAATAAATACTCAACTAATGGACAATCATCACTTTTTCCATCGAAAAGGGGTGCTGACATCCCTGGAAAGCATCCAGTAAAACACTTTTCATCAAAAGGGAAAATTTGAATCAAACCCAAACATTTTGTGGAGTTACACAGACTTGACAAAAAGTGAAATACAAGGAAAAAATGGTAAAGGCAATCATTTTGGATCAACTGTTTCTACAATGTCAAAATATTTATGCTTCATTTTAACTGTTACCTTTTGGTTCTTCTTTTTAAAATATAAAGTTATATACTATATATATTTTATACACAGTGTATATTATTTTATGTCTTATATTAATATAAATAATGTTTTAAACATTGCAATAATTCTGGATGAAAACGTTATGGAGTTTTTGTTGTATTTAAAATCTAAAATAGTCGTCTTTTTCATGTTCAAAAAAGTATTTTGCTCATAGAAATTCCAAAGAAAAGAGGTTTCTGTTTCCACCTAGTTCTTATGTAAAAACTCAGCTAGGAGTTAAGAGCACTAAGACCACTTTAAAACACAGACAAAAACAGATGACACGGCATTTCATTCCATTACTGCTGGAGTAATCTTTATTTTTAGCAGCCACAGAGACATTCCCACATCCCTAGCAAGCACTAAAAGCCGCTGTGATAGAAGACAGGCTGAAGACATTTTAACCTGAAGATACGTGTAGCTAACTCACTGTCTTACCTGTGTTTCTTTAAGATACTCGCTTTCTTTTAGTTCCTAAAAAAGAAGAAGCTTTTTGTAGAGCTGAATAAAGTGTAGAAACTTCTGTCTGGGAAAAAAAAAAAAAAAAAAAAAAAAGCTTATTTTTGATTCCTGTTTTGATCTGCTCAGTTGCTTATTTTTTTGTTATTTAGGGCAAAAAGCCTGTCTGCCTTCAGCTTTGGCAAGAAGATCATCAGGTAGTCCGTGATGACCCTGGGCGACAGGCTGCGTCACACCATAGCACAGCCAGGGGACAGCTCATGCACTCAGGCTGTCACAGGTGACAAGGCAGTCATGAGGTGTTGGATGGAGGTATAAGCACTCATGAAGTGTAGCACTCCAAGTAGAGAGATTTATGCTTATTTAACTCCCCAAAAGCTATTCTTTGCTTTCTTCTTAGAATTTAAATGGATTTATTAAAAAATAAAAGATACCTAGAAAGTTTCTTCTGGTTTTATTTTAACACCTACCTTTCCCTTTCCCTTCCTACCACCTATCATTTTGGCACTTGAAACTCTTGCTTATTTAATATAAATTTTTAAATAGTTTCCATTCCAGAATGCAGCAATAATAATAATAATAATAATAATAATAATAATAATAATAATAATAAACCAGTTCTACCTGTATTTTTTCAACAGCTGATGAAGAACAAAAACCACTGGAATGGGTTGCCCAGAGAGGTGGTGGAGGCCCCATCCCTGGGAACATTCCAGGCCAGGTTGGACGGGGCTGTGAGCAACCTGATGTGGTTAAAGGTGTCCCTGCTCCTGCAGGGGGGTTGGACTAGATGACCTCTAAAGGTCCCTTCCAACCCAAAACGTTCTATGATTCTATGAAAAATAAAACTGTCTTTAAACATCAGACAACCCAAAGCATTCTATGATTCTATATTTAGGAGAGGAATGAAGGTGGGGAGAGGCAAGGATACAAATGGTTGGAGAGGCACTGAAATGGAATTACTAGGGGGTTTCTTTGCAGGCATTTCCTTCCTGTTAAGGCATCTGTAATTCACCAGAGCTCTTTTTTTTATAGCATGGCAATGAGGGCACATTTCATTCCTTGACTGCTGGCAGGCATGCTTGTGGGTGGGAGAAAAAGTATTCAAATGTACAAATCATGCTGGGATAGTGTTGAAGGACTGCTTCAGATGAAGGGGAGCAAAATTAGACACGCTTCACATCCATAACTATTTGAAGCCAATTGTCTGAAGTCAGATTTATCTTGCCAACAGCTTCTGGATGTTTTCCTGAAGGGAACTTGCTGGCTTGTTCAGGCAGGGAGCCCAGGAACCTGTGTGCAGTGTAGACGAGCCTGTGACTCAGACCCACAAGGAAGCAAGGTGAAAGGAGGGTGTCAACCGATCCACATAATTTCATGTAGGTCCCCTAAAAGCAATCATGAAAAGGGAATTGAGTGGGAAGGTGGCAGGATGTATGCTGATATAATAACCACTGAAAAACCTTATTATTTACTGTAGATGTCTGAAATCATTCTAAATCACAGTTCTAATCACTCCACATATAAATGATTTACTGCAGCATGACAGCGTTCTATATTAAGTCACGACAAGAGGATCCTTATTTCTCTTTGATTTTATTTAGCAGAACTCAAGATTTATTAGCAACTTACACACAACTTTCCTGTTTACTGACTTTCCTGGAAATTCAGAGCACCAAACAGACTCAGGAAATACCTTTGGGGTTGTACTGGAGAGGCTGGATTTTTCAAAGGAAAGTCCTGGCAGTTTTTGTACGGAAAAGGAATGATCCTTTGAATGAGTGTGTGTCCCTGGGAACTGGTGAGGAATTAAGTTCTAGAAAGTAATTCAAGTCTGACCTAATGTTGTGGATAATATATTTCCATAGCCAAGACGTAGTTTGGTGAATTCTGTGAAAAGAACCCATGAGGCAGCAAGGACCTGTTCGATGACGCACTGACATACGAAATGTAAGAGTCCATACTAATTTAACTCCATTACGATGGCAGCTAACTTCTATTTTTGTCTCTCCCAGTGGAGATGTTAAGGAATTAAGACTTGAAGGGAACAAGCTGCCCTTTCTTTTCCCTTCGCAATGAAAACACCAGTACAGGTGAATCTAGATATTTTCAGAGAACTGAAGGCCAGCCTCATAAATCAGAATTCCAAGCACAAATGCTCAAGCAGTTCTTTGAGGTAAAAATATAGTAAGTTTAGGAGTGAACAAGGGAGCTAAAACCGTATGTCTCCAGGTGATTACTGGATGAGACTCCTACACACATGGTCACCAGCACCGCAGAACTGACTGTCTTATAAGAATGAATTGAAAGGAATGGTGGAAGGCAGTGAGGAAAAAAAGAAAAATTTTGCGGGAGTTTCTGGGACTGGACTCTGCAGATTTTGAGGGACATCAAGTAATGAGGCAAACACATCACCATAAGAAACTCTGGAGTCATGGAGGAAACAGGGACAAGAGATAGGCTCTTCTTTCTTTAGAAGTCAAGGTTTGAAGTGCATCACCAAGCCTGTTTGAAGAGCACTTATATATTCTGAACTTGTGAAGTCATCAGTAAAATTTTGTTTTACTTTAATAGAAGAGGGTCTACTCCCAGCATTTATTTTTTTCAAGGGCTTGTTCAAGGACTTTGAGTGTCAGGAATCATCAATCTGCCAACACTATAATCAAATTATATTAACAGTCACTGTAATTTTGTTCTCTCTCTGCAAACAAAGCCAATAAAGAAACACAATGTTAAAACATCAATAGATGCTTGGCTCTTGACCTCTGATTTCCCTTTTTTTAATTAACTATATGAAAAACTATTTTCATATCTGAAAAATATGAATACTCAGGAGGCTGCCTGGAACAGATAGTACCTTCCCAGTGCAAGGAGTATTACTTGTTCCTTTCCTTGAAGACAAATGAACAAATCAAACAAACAAGCAAGCAAACAAAAAAACCCCTTGGATTCTTTTGGAAAAAAAAATATGGTGAATGCTCTGAGAAGTCATAAGGAAATCTTGCTGTGTGATATCCCTGTTTCACCATGGGTGGTAAACCTTGTGGTCATAAATTAAAATGTATTTCAGGGTAAGCATATCGAGCTTCTAATTAAAGATCCTGAGTAGAAAGTTTATTTCATGCCTTTGGATGTCACAATACCTATTTCTTATTACCAGTTCAGGGTAGAGTATAGTGCTGCTAGATATTTTGATGAGGATTTTTAAAGCTTTGTATAGCTTTTTGGTGTTTATTGGATGTGAACCCTAGGAAAGTGGAAAAAATCTGAGGCCTTCTCCAGCCCTTTTTGAAGAAGCACGTCTATCAATCTGGAGCTTGTTGTGGTCACCCTGGAGAGGACCCCAAGAAGATTTAGGTCATCTCCACTGATCTCCACTGCTCTCTACCAGCTGAGGCTCTGGAACTGTCACCTCATGGCAGCAGCACTAGTTTCAGTCCAAATCACATTCGCTTATGTCCTGGTAGAGCTCTAATGCTTTAACCTGATGAAATATAAATAGATGTGTGCAGCAGAATTATTATATGTGCCTAGGGCAGCTCTTCATAGTTTTCATTCACCATTTGTATTCTTGCTGTTCAGGAAAGCCTTGTTATAATTGCAGAGCCTCAGTAGATAAATAGAAAGAACAGGGGAACGGCAGTAAGCCTTGGTATGGCCCTCTTCTTAAGAGACTATGAAGGGGAACTAATTCGTTTCAATCACAGAGGCATCCAGACAATTTCACTATGTCTTGATCCAATTATGAAAGCAAAATGAGAACTAAATCCACATTTACTGAGAACTGGAGATGTGTACTCTAATTCTGGTTAATTCTGTCAAATGCCTTTTGACAGCTCGAGAAACTACTGCAGTTTGTTCACTTTTACACTGGATGACAGTTCTTCTCTAGAAAGATGTTGTTGTGTTGTTTACTTGGATAAAATTCTGAAGTTCTTAAGAAATGGAGTAGTTCCTAGCCATTCAAATGTGTGTGATACTCTACACCGTTTACATGTTAACATGTTCCTTGGAGCAATTTCTCTTCTGCACCCACCAATGTCCCAGACCAAATGGTCAGCTGGGTACCACCATCCTGTTCACAGGGAGGTGGAGAGGAGGTGATTATTTAGTCAAACAACTGCCTAGGTGTCCACACACACTTGCTTATATTCAACTGCAGCCTGTAGATGAGTTGTTTGCTTTTGTAACCTCACAGACTTTCGAGACACCTGATTCCTTTTCCTGGTAAAGTCAAACTTGTTTCTCCCCTGATTCTAGTAGCAACCAAAGAACTTATTTTCTCTCTGAGATCAAGACATGAGGAGTAGGATATCAGTCTAGTGTATTTTGACTCTGCTTAATTGAAAAAAGAAAGATTAGTATGCAAATGTCATTAAGGTTGACCTTCCTTAATAGGCAAAGTAGTAGATATAATTTGCATAGTAATGTGTTTATTTTCTGAATTAATTTCACTTCTTTGTCTCAGAAGACTATTTGTTCATTGCTTATTTTGCAATACCCAGAATTAATTTAACCTTTTTTTTGTCAAGAATATTACATTCACTAAAATTACTGTTGCTTTCATTATTCAAACTACTTTGGATGGTAAAGAAACATTAATGATAAATAAATAACAGGTTACAGTGAGAGAAGCACTACAAGAATCACACAGAATGGCAAGGGTTGGAAGGGACCTCCAGATCATTCCGTCCAACCCCCCTGCTAAGGCAGGCTCACCCAGAACATGTTACATAGGACATCGTCCAGGCGGGCTTTGAATATCTCCAGAGGAGACTCCACAACCCCCTGGGCAGCCTGGGCCAGTGCTCTGTCACCCTCAAAGTGAAGAAGTTCCTGGGCAGGTTTTTGTCACATGAAACTAGCAACTGAATAACTACAGGCAAGAGAGAAATGACTGCAAAATACTTTGGTTTAGATTGCAGGGCTTGTAATAATAAACTTCTGTGAATTTGCCTTTAGGCAAGGACATGGTGTAAAACAAAATTAAAATCTAATTGTCACCTTGAGCTAGATGGTATTAATATTAGTAATTCCTAGTTTACGCTGCTATACTTGAATGTGCACTTGTCTTTGGGACAGAGGGGGAATCAAAATTAAAATAGATTATGAAGAAAAAAGGAAAATTTTTAGTTTATGCAGGAGTCAGAGAAATATCTTTGAAGAAGAGTTTTTGTAACTCACAGTGTTAACTCAACTTAGTTGAACTTGCTGATATTGCAAACTTCATACATCTAAGTCCTGGCAGGGGGGAAGAAAAAAACCAAACCAAAACAAACAACCGCCCCACGATCAATGTTCTTTAAAAGTGCTTTATTTTGTTTAGAAGTGACAACATTCATTACTGCTCCCCTTATAAATCACTGTACGCATTAACATAACAATTGCTTCTCATTCTCTCTGAGAATCATTAGTAACTCTCCAAGTCTCAGATAATTATATCTTAGGTTTTTTAAACAACACCTGTGTCGCTTTTAAAGCTTTCTAGAAACTGTTGCTGGGAGAAAAAAAAAAAAAGGACAACTTTTCAAGTCTCATTTGCATATGATTCCCATAAGATAACTCGTTCTCCAAGAATTAAATGGAAATACAGCGAGAAAATGCCTTAACTCTCAAAGCTTTATTGGAACACTTGTTCCAGTTGTAGGAGTCATAACACTATCTGTATTACATTCCTGAATAATAAAGATTCCTTTCTGCCTTCCTGCATTTTGTTTTAAGTTTGGCAGTGGAAAGAAATCTTTCTGTTTAAATCTCTCTTTGCTTCTATACCACTCTCTTTAAACCTGGCTTCTCTTTCTGAAAACTTGGAAAAATCCCTTTGGCTACTGAGCTCATACAACAAAATATAAATGTATAGCTAATTACGAGGATATGCAAATAACATTAGGTCATCTGAATTTCTGGTTGGTTTTGATTGACTGAATTGGGAGCATACCTACTTATAGTTTATTGTGGAGAGTACGGTACCTACATGCTCATCAGTGTAACTATTTATATAATCAAGTTCAGCCCTCCGCTCTCAAAAGGAATCAGATTGGAAAAGACATTTTATGGAAAACATTAATGTTAATGGCATCAATTTGAATAAGACAGGTTAAGGAACAATTTACACAAGCAGTGGAAAGAGCAAAAAAATTTGGCCACATGGGCTGAGTAACAGCTGGAATCAGGAGGGGGAAAGAACATGAATGAGCTTCATCATATCTGATTTCAACATCATTTAATCTCCTGCTAATCCAAGGGTCTATAAAATGGACTTTAAATTAATGTGAGTGAAAACCCAGCAATTTTATTTCAAAGGGATCACATAAAAAGTATTCATTCTAATTCCAGGAACTCTTTCTTTAGTTATCTCTAACCAAATACCCCCTTAAACACACACATAAACATAAAAGAAAGTATTCTTTCAAAAAATATTTAATTAAAGTGTTTTATTTTTATTTCTCTTTTTCAGCAGTTAGAAGCATAATGCAAAGCACTCTTTCTATTCTGGCGGCTTTTCACCACTTACATTACGATGGGAAAATTGTACTGACATGCTTTAGCTATAAAAAATATCTTCGAAAGCCTTGACCAATATCTGTGAGATGTTTTGAAACACTTGGATGAAAGGTGCTATAAAACTAAAAAGTATTATCCCTATTTGTATTCTGACACTAATATTTACCTTTAGGCTTGGACTCTGGGCAGAGTTTTCAACCTCCGTTCCCATTTAAGGAAAGCAGATGGGCACAACTTTCTAGCTGGGAAGAAACAGAGCAAATGTTCTCCATTTACCGTTCTTGTTAGTTATACATTGTTCCCTATTAACATCTTGACCTTCTCAAGAGAGCCACAGAGACATAATGCATCAGAATAATTTTTGATATGCTACCATATAATTAAGCTCATTGAAAGAGGGAATAAATAGTGCATTTGAGAGAGAAAAATCAGGTACTTAACTGTCCTGAAGAACCTATCACTAAACATGCTAACAATCTATTCTTGTCCCTTTCAACCCATCCACAACAATAATAATAATAAAAAAAAAAAGGTATTTTATACAGAGATGCAATGTACAAAGTAAAAATAAAACCAGGAATATTTTACAATCTCAGTTCACTCTTGAGTATAAGGAAGAAATGGATGTAGCAAACAAATACTTCAGCTAGGCTTTCTGATTCCTGCCAGTGTTTTCTTACAGAATTATTTGCTCTCTCAGATCCAGCTTCCCTATCTGAACAACAGAGAAATCAGTCTCCGCTCTCCTGGCAAAGGTTTTATGAGGCTGATTTGGGATTTGCAATGTGCCCATCTACGGGAGGCTTTTTAAATGTAAAATTCGTTTTCTCTTGTTTCTGACTCATTTCGTTAATGCGTTAGTGTTTCACCTCTGAATTCTGCGGTTTAACTAGAATAACCTTGCATCAATTTGCAATCCAATATAGTTTTAGTTACGCTAGTTTTCAAGCTGCTTGAAGTATGCGCATGGGTTTGTCAGGATTCAAAATTCATCTAACAGAGACAAGCCGAACTCCTTCGTGGTTTAGGATGACTGTGACAGTTAAACATAATCTTGTCTAAGCCCTCCTGGTTTTGTCCTCGATTTTGTCACACAGACTCTGCCAAGCTTTAATGCTCTGTAATTTCATTAGCTCTCATAGCACTTGCAGAGAACTTTACTTCTAATAAAACATTGCAGTATCATTTCTCACCCTCTGGCTTGACGAGCCACCCATGGAGGTGATCAGACACCACTGTGATGGATTTGATTTAATTCAAGCTTCTTCCTTTCACCTTTTGTTTTGAATCCAAAGCACACCACCTGCAACCCCTTGCCTTGCAGCCTTTCTCTGACTCCATTCTCACCATTTCTCCTCTTTCTCCCTCTCTTTGCCCACAGGCCTCTCCAGGCATGGATTGAAATGGGGCTGGAAAGGAAAGGAGAAGCAGTGAGGAAAGGGATTGGGCTGTCAGCTACAACTTGAGGGTATGAGTGTGCTTCACCGTTGGTAATGCTAACACTCTTAAATCCACTGTTGGTATAATGAACTACGACTGCTCTCTTCATTAAAAGATAACTAAAAGAGAAGAAAAACAATCAAATGCCTATATTTCTCTGCGTTTATCAGCTAGCCTCTCTGTAGGACCTTTTGCTGGCCACAACACTGCCCAGTTTGGAATCAATTCTCTATCCAGAGAGGGAAAGGGAATGCAGTTTTACAGGCAGCAAAGTGTCCTGGTTTTGGCTGGGATAGAGTTAATTTTCTTCCTAGTAGCTAGCATAGTGCCGTGTTTTGGATTTAGTACCAGAAGAATGTTGATAACACACTGATGTTTTTAGTTGTTGCTAAGTAGTTCTTATACCAGTCAAGGACTTTTTGAGCTTCTCCTGCTCGGCCGGGTGCATAACAAGCTGGGAGGGAGCACAGCCAGGACAGCTGACCCAAACTGACCAAAGAGCTATTCCAGACCACATGTCATGCTCGGGGGGGTTAGTCGGTCGGTCGGGAGGAGAGTGATCGGTGCTCAGGGACTGATCGCTGCTCGGGACGGGCTGGGCATCGGTCGGCGGGTGGTGAGCAGTTGCGTTGTGCGTCACTTGTTTTGTATAGTCTATATATTCTCTTACCATTATCATTATTACATTATTATTCTTTTCTCTTATTAAACTGTCTCTATCTCAACCCATGGGTCTTACGTTTTTTTTTTTCCCCCTGATTCTCTCCTCCATCCCACTGAGGGAGGGGGGGAGTGAGCAAGCGGCTGCGTGGTGCTTCGTTGCCAGCCGGGTTAAACCACGACACAAAGGAAGGCAGAGGGGGATAGTTTGAATCCTAACTGCAAGGAGCTATAAACCATCTATAAAAAATTTCAGTGTTGTAATCTAACTCCATACACACAACATATACCAAAGACATGAGAGAGACTGATGCTGTCCACAGTAAACAGGTCAGAAAAACTGAAGGTAATGTTTCTTGGATGGCTCCCACAGCGGTAAGAGTTTTTCAAAACTTTAAAGTGTGTGAGCAAATGTGACTTTTCTCCTCCCTAACGGGCACCGTGCAGCCAGGAATGTTGCTATGAGGGTGATCAGAGCAGTTGCTGCTCTGGGGAAAACTTCTGAGGGATGGTGAACACATTTTTAGGTATTTAAAAGACATAACAATGTAGAAGGAGCATCTCTCTAAGTAGGGCTTCTGGCAGTCATTTTACCGGGAAGAGCTTTTAAGGAAGAGCTGGCTTTCACTGGGAAACACAAAACCACAAATGCAAAGCTGCTCCCACTCTCGTTGCCAACTGCTTCATTCCGCTGTGCTTCTTTTACGGATTATATGAGATGTTCTTCATGATACAGGCAAAAGCAACAGACCGTGGCTGTGGACACTGTGGGAGATTATACTTTGCTTCTGTTCATGGTCTCAGATGCCTGCAGCAAATAAGCTGTTCCAGCATTCACTGTCATACAAATCCCCATCTTTAGTCCATGTATCATGATAGGGCCAGGCTTCTTGAACACATGCCTCTTGGGCAGCCTGGGGATGTAAAAAATATCCATAATGCCTGCAAAGTTATAAATGCCAAACACCCCACAGCTTGAAATTAAGTTAATACATCTAGAGGAAGGGGTAGAAATAGCACGACTAAAATTTTATGAGATTGAGTTAGCAACGCCATGAGACTGACCTTGCGATAACACACTAAATCACTCACAGCTGGATGTGAGAGGAGGATCCATAGACTATAACTACAGAAGTAAATAACAAAATAGGCCAGTGACCTTTCTCTGGCCTTGCGAATGAGTAACATACGACAGCTCACATATAGATAACTGAATTCAGTTCTTCCCCCAAAATGAATGTGGTCACATCATCCATCCTGCCTC
>NW_009260479.1:254355-299098 GCF_000687185.1 Egretta garzetta | reverse complement strand
GATAGTAACTGGGTATAGTTACTGGGTATGGGACAGAGCCATCCCAGGAAGAGGGATAAGAAATTAATAGCATATGGCCATGCTCAAGCCTAACCCTAAAACCTAGCCCTATTTAGTTTGTTAGTTTAGGATCAATACAATAAATAAATAAATAAATTCCCATCAGTCTGCACCCTTCCATCCATGTTTAAATATAACAAGACCAATGTTTTCCAGTGTGTCATACAAATGTTTCTGGTTTTCCTCCGCCAATCGTGTTACTTATAAATGATTTCTTAATTAGTCTACGCCAGTTCACAAATGTTTTTGCGCTATATTTCTCAGTCAGACTTGTTTTCCCATGACAGAGAAGACTTATTCTTCCCACCCCCAGGAGATACTACATGAAATGCTTCAGTTTGGGCTCAGCCAGTGATTAGGCTGTATGATTACAATGGTCCCTCATGGACCTTCAAGTACAATAAAATGCCTTGAAATGCCTCTTGAAATGACCTCCCAGGTTTTTTTATTTTTTAGGATAAATTTCCTTTGTAATTATATATTTTCAGTATAGTATTTATGAAGAACATCAGTAAAAATGTCCTTGAGTTAAATGGATACTTATTTATTATCACCCAATATGTTTTCTTCCTAGGATGTAGAGCAGAATGATTTATATATGTATTAGGATGTAGAGCAGAATGATTTATAGCGCATCGTCATTAAGTGCAGTAGATTATCTCAGCTTGGAAGAATAATAATAAAAAATGAATAAATGCGTGCAATATTTTGCAGTATAATAAGAACTACTATTTAAATAGCTTGATTTAATCAGGCACAGGCTATCCTGGTTTCAGATGAACACTGTGTTCTTTCCTGAGGCATGTAAAAAGAATGACCGTAATGTAAAAAAATGAAGCAGAATAAGCAAATCTCTCCTTAAGCAAGCACTTTCAAGATTTCTGGACTACTTATGGTCAGCTTTATATTTAGAACTAAACTGAGCTATTTTATTAAAAAAAAAGAACAGTTGAAATGCAACACTGAAATTATCGAAGAAAAATATTTAGGTTAATATGAACGCTTTCTTTTTGGACTTCAGAAATGAGAACCAGGAAAATGCCACTTTAAGAATCAGATTCGGGCTGAGAAATGTCTTTATGTCTAAAGCTTAATCATTTTATTCAGAAGGAAAGCTATTTTCCATCGAATTATGCTTAAGAATATTTCACTTTATAGATGCAATGGACACATCACGTTACCTATAGAACCAGGCATCTCCAGAAGGTTTTCCAATCAAATTCTCTTGGATGCCCCTTGTAGGGTAATATAAATTACCCCTCGGAGGTGCCTTGTTCTCTCCTTCAATAATAAAGGTGGCTGGGGTGACCAGATAAGTTGGACAGCTAATTTCAGACACCTCTGATATGAATCCAACACCTAAGGAAGAAATAGCAACTTCTACATGCACGAAGCTGTGAATTTAATATCTCTTCCTTCACGTTGTACAAGATATTTCACACAAATATAATTGATGATGTCAGAGGAAAATAATAAAGGGGAGAGGGGGGAGTCTATAATTCCAACATTTTTCTGCTATGAAGATGCATCCGTCAGCTGAATACTCACCTGGAGGAAGCAGGACTCCGCTTTTTCCTTTGCACATTTAAAAAGACCACAAGTAAACACTAAAACTTACTGGAAGAAACAGTTGAGAACTGAGTGTACACTGTTAGTAGATTATTTGGAGGTCAAAAGCAATCAATTTCAAAGTCAGCGGTAGGACAGCTACGTTACATAAGATGCAAGATGCCTGAAATAGCTCTATAACAAGGACTCTGTGAAATGGTTGTATAGAAAAAGCTATATAAAGAAAAAGCATTATTTATTTACCATGCTGATTCCACTTATTCTAATTCCATTTCTTTTCAAAATTAGGACAAGAAGGTAAGTTGAAGAAAAAAAAACAATCCGAGCCGTCTACTCTGAAGTCCTTCAGAGGAAGCTGTTTCTCTCCCTTGTCAAGAGCAGTGATTTGTGTTCATTCATCATTATACAGACAATTTTAAGGAGACAGGACCTAACCCAGAGCTGTCAGAATATAGCACTGGGATGGGTGTAGGTGTGCCTGAATGTCCTTGCAAATGGTGTAGCTTTCACTAAAAAGCAGCAGATATCTTGCTTATAACAAGCTGAAGATGGGTTGCAACATCAAACCTAGTAAAGTCTAATAAAACTGTACCCTGAATGGGTCTGGTCTGCTATACAAGCCCAGGACATCTGCACAGTGCATACCCAGCAGGAGAGCTGGGCAGGATTATCACAGCCAGCAACACCCCAGACATCTGTTATGCCCAGGGACATTAATCAACATTTCTGCTGGAAAGTGAGCCCCTTCTCTCCCTCACTAAAAATTAGCTATTTAAATAACTTTATACTCTGCTGTTATCTTTCTTCTTATTGTATTTTGGCCTCCTTAACAGCATCTTCACCAATTCAGATTCATGACCAGTGTATCATATCATTAAGAACTAGGCCAAGACAAGCTAAAGTAAAAGACACAACCACAGCAGGGTGTTTCGTACTACCTAGAAATAGAAAAGGAGCTGCATTTCCCTTCTCAATCACAAACAATTTCATTCGGTCTGATTGAGATCCCTGCTTCCTCAGCCTCCTCTGCCTCAGCCTTGTGGGATCCCTGCGAAACTCAGTCCAAACACACAAAAGTGTGTTGTAGTCCAAGGACTCCAGAATCTATGTTGTCTTTGAGGAAAGCAAGTTTAAGGGTTCATTTCTGCACAGCTGCTGGAGTGATCAATGAAAAGCAGAAAGTTATATGGATAAATTGTGCGTAGCATCTTTCCAGTGTTGCTAGCAAAGTATAGGAGAAACAGCACAAAAGCAAGGTCAGTGTCTGTGACTCACAAGATTCAATTTCCTCAAAAGCATGGAAAAAGCGGAATATAAAAAAAAATAAAAATAAGAAGAAATTATACTTTTTTTACTAAAAGTCATGGAAGAACACAAAGGCTGTGATTAAAAAAAACCAACAAACCCATAGTTTAGAATAAAATCATTCTAAGATACTTAAGAGTTGGAGCTGACTCATCTCCTTGTAAATGTATGCAGCTGAGATACTTTTAGTAACCAAGACCACAAGGTTGGTCAGTCTTTCTGGAATCAGTAGGAAGGAATAGGCACCTTAAAGCTGCACTTCACTGAACACATTTTGGATGTCTACCTTAGGACCAGCTAAATCTTCCTACATTTTACCAGATTAATTCACTAAATTAATTCACTAAATTAATTCACAATTGAAGGTTCCAACAAATAATTTAGAATGAGAAAATATATCGGAAGAACAGCCTTCCCCACAAAATGCCGTTGTTTTCTTTGTGTTAATTCCAAAACCAAACAAGCATGAAAAAAATCAGTTAGTAATGGACTGAATCATCCTCCAGAAAAAGAAAAAGCATCAGCCTCCCTGCATGCCCAACATGCACAGTGATGTAGACAACCCCAAAGACAAGCAATTGGGTGACAATATTTTGAGGGAGTATTGGGCATGCAATGCATCTTCCTCCTTTACAGAATCTAACGTTAATCTAATGTGAGTCATTTGGAAGAAACAACCTAGTGTGCAATACGATGAACTTCATATTGGCTTGCTTATTGTGATATTTTCTTTATGACCATATTCAGTTAAAACATTTTTTTTTTTTCTTTCTGGAAAACAGACAAAAGGAAAAAGAAGTGAACTTCTTGCCAGAAGACACTTGAGTTGTTATGAGACAGTCAGATTCAAAAAGGTATTTAGAATGAGAACCGTTTGCCCTAGTGGAGATCCCAAGTGCTTAAGGGTTAGATTCAGCTTGCGGATTAAGAAATGTAGGTGTCTACATGCAGGTGTCCAGATGACAGCTGGTTGTCTGACCTCTCATTATAATTAGTAGCTATCTAGTCAGTAGAGTTAGTGAAGTTTAGAAAGGAGGTCACCTCACCTAAAAACTGGACAACTGGACAACTGTAGCAGGATTCAGTTGCCTAAATACAGACATTGGCTGCTGAATGGTATCCCAGTGTTGTTCCAAAAATTTTAGGTTCCCCATAGGTCCTGTGTCACATCTGCCAGCCTTCCACTGATGTCTTAGATGTGAAGGCACCTGAACCTACAGATCAGCTGAACTGTTCCCCAGACTCTATTGATTGTGCTGACTAGATCTACACTTTAATAACAGCCTAGACACCTGTGGCAGTATAAGCACATCAGACTGAAGCAAACATGGTAGTTACTTAGATATCTTACCTACTCTAAACAGGCCTAAAAGGAAGTTGGCTGATGTTGTGTAGGTCTTCAGTCCTGAAATAGTGACGACATGAAGATTACACAGCAATGGTGTTGTGGATGAGGTAGGCAGCTGAACGTCATCACAGTTTGACAAGAGTATTTTATGGGTACAGCATACAAGATAACCTTTATTTTATTTTATGGTTTTTTTAAACCAAAGATCAGTCAGCATTTGTCAGGTTCAGTGGTGTTGGGACACAAGAAAAATGTAAGAGCTGTGGATGTTCAAAGGTTCGAAGAGAAGATTCAATCCCATTGCTGCAGGCTGAGGTAACTAAATCTACCTGTCCTTGATGCAATACTTCTCTCCAAGCCTCTCTTACAGAATCAAAACTGTCAAGGCATATCACTGGGAAGTCCTTAGGAAAAAAGGGGGACTGGAAGCTTGTTTGAAAAAATGAATATGTCTTATGGTGAACCCATCACTCAAGGAGACAAGACTTCTAATTTTTGATCAAGGGCACAACAGCCCTTAGATCCAAAAGAACTGAAGTTCACTATCATGAAAAGCACCACTTTAAAGCAGTGATTTGAATTTGAACATATCCTTAAACTATTTTTTACATTTTTTTTTTCCTTTTGCCTGTGTGCTAAAATGGAAATTTAAAAATCTGGAAGAAAAAAAAATAAAAGAAAACTAAGAACAAGAGTTCAAATAAATTGTTAAAAATTATGTTCCATAACATAAACACGATTGGTTTTCTGCTTTCCACCGTGAAAAAGTAAAAGAGCTGTTGGGTATTTAAGGTTTCTCAAGCCAAAAAATATTGTCTTCAGAGTGTGTGAGGGACTCAGGAGTGTTCAAATATGATGCACTCAAGCAAAATGTGAATTGTATATAAATTGGGAATGGAATTTCTGTGGCCCATCATCCAAAGTTGGGGTTATACTGGCTATTTTTTTTTTGTCTAGCTGATTTTTAGCCACTAGCTGTTGCCCTCTTGATGACATCATTTTGCCGAGCTGAAGGCCTACCATGTATATTCAACATATTTTGCTGCTGCATCAGTCTGGCAGCATAGGAATTCATGCGGATGGACAATTACTTTGACCTTACTGTGCTAATGGAAAATATGTCAAAAGCATTGATTCGACTGCTTTCCTATTATAGTTCAAGGGAATGAGCCAACTGTGGCAAGTGTTTTTAACTGCACTAACTGTGGCGAGTGTTTCTAACTGCACTAACAGACGGTACAGTGTGTTCTAGTAATAAATAAGAGCTTTACCTATTGTGATACTTGAGTGCTCGTCCCGCTAGATGCAATCGATAGTAGACTTGTTCTCATTTTAACAGAATCCAAAAAGATTGTAGCACATTCAGAGTGGTTTCAAACCATTAGCTAACAAAGCCACAAAGCAGCTCAACAAGGAACAATGTTATAGAAATGCACCTAGGAAAAATTAGAGACAAGGATCACTATGAACATTGACTCCAGCAGTGCAAGGGCAAGGATAGATCATAAGAGGTGCTGGCACCTATGACTGGATGTTGACCACTATTCTGAACCAGACCACTTAGCCTGGTTACTGTGAATGTAAGATGGTCACCCATGAAGTTTCAGAAGCTCAGCTACCATAGTACTAGAATTCCTCCTGACACGTGCTTCCCAAAACCTGTTAGGTGCCAATGGAAACAGACTGAAAGATGCTACAAGGCATGTATTATCATCTTAATACACTGTCTTGACCCCAACTGGGATATATCCACCCCAAAATTAGATTAGCAGTTCTCAACTGTCAATCCAGTCAATGTGACAATGTTGTTCATATAAAATGAACTGAAGATTTCTGCTCAGTTACTGGTGGACGTGGAAGAATATAGACAATGAATTCTAGCTGCTAGCTGAGCTTTTAAAATCCTAATCATAACATTTTCTCGTAATCTTATTCAAATTCCACCAGAAAGTTCATTAATGTTTAGATGTCAAAATGGAAAGAAGGAGAGGATCTTGGGAAAATCAAGTGACAGATAGAATCATCTTGTTAAGCTGCATCGGAGTCAGAAAAGAATGACATTTCAGAAGGAGCATAGTAGTAAAACAGACTGGGAGAGACTCTATCATCATGATAAAGTATCACATATATTCTCCTTCAACTGACTTCAATTCATGGGATTTCAGAGGTACTATTAAAACCAATTTTACAGTAATACTTCTGGAACTCTGAGGTACTGTAAAATAAATTTTTAAAAGAGGAAAGATATAGGGATATATATTGCTCCTTTGCTGTTAAGGATCAAAGGCTCTATCAGATCTTCTGTCAAGAAGGAAAAAATGAACAGACATAGGTAAGGCCTAAGGTAATGTTATGTGAGAGGCACAACAGCAGATCAAAATGTCAAAAGTCCGCCTCAGCCCTGTTTGTTCAGGAAAAGGCATACTGGTTGCAGTAGTCAGTAGTACTCCAGTGGAGTGAGGCAGCTGCTGTTACACTTACCCCCTTTGCCCACTGCCCCACTTCAAATGAGCAAGTATCCACTCATAGTTCAGTTGACTGAAGTAGCCTTTGCCACAAACCAGTGACGCAAACTTGGCTCCCACTTGCATTTTTTGCATGGTCAGACAGTTTAATCATCAGTCCCTCACCTTCCCATGAGATTCTGAAAGGCAGGAATATTTTGTTATACCCTAATGAAGCAGATAGCAGGTCTCATTGCCCCAGGAAACTGGGAAATGGAAGCTTTAAAGAATCAAAAATGAGCTGGAAGTGTACAAGTATTTCAGAAATATCCAGGGTTCTCATAGTGTATGTTGAGTAATAAGGTATTTATAATTAAGAATGTATTTAAGAATAATGATAAAGTATAGGTGTCAAGGTTTAAACTTCTACAGAAGCAACCAAAAGGCCAGTTTGTAGAGATCTCCAAAAGATCTCATGCAAGGAGTATAACATACCCAAGGTGCCAGCTGAGGGGTGCTTGTATAGCAGACGTATATGCTGCTGTGGGAGACACTAACAGGGTCTCCAGCACCACTTCTCTTTCCTGCAGCAGTTAAAAATCTTCTGCCTGCAGCAAAGGTAGCAGGGCAAGGGTGCAAGGTTACTTCTTCCACTTGCACATCTTTTTGTAGTGTTCATATCTGCAAATTGCAAACTGATTTCAGCTGTTAGCAGGGGAATGTGGATTCACATCCCTCTCTTCAGCAGAGAATTAAGTGCACCTCCAGTGAATTTTGGATAGTCCTAACATCATTCTTCATCAAGAGTTGCTTGGGGAAACTAGAGGAAAACAAGCTTATTATAGTAGCATTCAAAAACAGAAGACCATTAAGCATTAATTTAAAAATTAGAATGACATTTATGATCTGATATGTATCAGCTTTAAACAAAATACATATTCTTCAAAAAAAACCCCAAAACCAAAAAAGACCCCAGAAAACCCACCCCAAACCTCAGAACTTACTGTAGATGTTATATCAGTAAGAATTTGGTGAGAAGTGGAAGAGGATTGGATGGTCTGAGATCAGTCTCTCCCATCTTCAGCAGCTTGAAAAGCATTAATGCTTCCTGAAACCAATAGAAACAGCTAAACCATGAGTCACTGAAATTGAGTTTCACAGCCTAAGTAGCACGGAGTATGTTATACTGGGAGCTCTCTCCCCTTCATAGGAAATAAATAAATAAATAAATAAATAGATGGCTTGCAAGTTATTTCATATCTCATTTAAAGGGTCACCACTCAATACCACTCTTGCAGGGTGAAGGCATCTTGAGAAAACATGATTTACTTCTGCAGCAAGGGTAAGGCCTCTTTAGTTAGACAGAGCATCATCACAGAGGCTCCTTGTGCCTGAGAATCATGCTCTCTGGCTGCGATACATACTTCTCCCACACCCTGGGACTTTAATCAAGAGCTCTTCTAGTCCAGCAATGGTGGGGAAGTATACAGAAGCCCAGTTCCTTCAAGGGTGGGATAAAATCATGGTCAGCATTGTGATGAAGACCAGCTTGTAGTGAAGGTAAGTCACTGTGGAAATTTAAGTGAGGTGGTTGGACATAAAGTCTCAAAAAATAGATGGCAGTCAATGGGTTGGGGGCATACAGGGCCACTCAGAGAGGAGGTGCAAACCATTTTGACCTGTTTCTATGGTTTTAAGAAGTTAGGAAAACCCAATCTAAATATTTTAGATCAGTCACAGAATTAAACTCAATTCACTCTGGAGTTGTTATTCCGTTGCCTATAGTAGGTTTCTAAGTGTTACTGAAAATCCCCATGGATAAATTCAGCTTCTACATGGGACTGACAGGTGGGAGACAGGACCTACAGGACACTCGGAACCTTCTGGCAAGCAGATGGGGAGCCCAGAGAGATGTACTAGCTTATCTCTCATGGAACAAAATACCTATTTTAGGCAAATGAATCCACCCGTAGATGCATGCAGTGTAGGCATGCATCTCTGAGTGAGTCCACCTACCCTGCTGTTATGTTGAAGGCAATGAACAAAATGCCTTTTGTTTTAACAAACCGAATTTTTACATTGTGCATCACCTGCCGTGTTTCAGATGTCTACTTTAGGATGAGTTAAATCATGTAATGAGTTCAAGGTGCCTCTGCACAGACTGAATTTGGAGGTCTTTGGGTACGTGGCAAATGTATTCAACCATATACAGGGAAGACCATAATATATTTCTGTGCAAACTAAACATGAATAGAGCTCTTACGAAGCCATTCTGTGTTTGATTCTCTCTGATTTGCTTTTGCTAGATGATATTCATGTCTGTCCAAATAATACCCAGTAAATCCTTTCTACCAACATCTATCAAATTTCTGAGTAACAGAAGGTGACCTTTTATTTTGGATGAAAGAAGGTATTTGTGTTAGTTCAGAGACTTCTATTTCATAATGGAACTTAAATCTTTATTAAAAATACATTAAATAAACAGACTCCTCCAACAGTAATGAAACCAAAGACATTTTTCTCGTTATTTCATTGCTAAGGTACTGCTTAAGAGTTTCTTTGTGTACTCTTAAGACAGCTTCTCAGTGCTGGCACAGAGATCCCAAAGGCATTCATATAACTCGTTTAAAGTAATGAAAATGGCCCACATTTAAAGTCCACCAAAATCAATGAAAGGTTCTTGATTTTTAATGAATGTGGTACGCAACACACAGCCAAAAGGTAACGGATGAGTTCAGGGAGCAAAGGGGAGAATTCATAGCTGTTGATGCACACAATTGTTGCAACAAAGCCCTCTTATATGCATGTAGTTTTGTATGGAAGCAGGAAGATAGGATGCTACTTCTCCCTCTTTCCAAGGAAGATAAATTTGACAATACAAAGAAACAATATTTTGGAAGTGATTTAGGAACTTCAAGGAGCTAGGTGCCCTATTCTTTGTTCCTGTCTCTGATCTCCTAAGCCCATGCTTTCCCAGATTTCTCCCCAAAAATTTGAGTCACTACCCAAGTAGGAGTCCTTTATCCACCATCTGAAAGAGGAAAGAAGAGGTGGAAAGAGTAAAAGGCGAAACATTTGTCACTTATGCACTCTATTGTGATCTCAGCCTGCATCTCTCAGGTGCTAAACCTCCCAGCCAAATCCCAAAAAAGGCTTTTCCACATGGAATTTTGGCCAGACCTGATTTCATTCATCCTATAGAAGGAAAGAAGCTGAGATAGAAAGGCAGATTAAATAATCAGACTTGCTATGTATAGGAAGAGCAGAGGCAGTGACTGGCTTTGGGTAGACTCCTTTAGGAGTAGCCACCACTAATCCTTCCTTGAGCAACAGAAGCCACAGCCATTTGGCTTTCTAAAACTCTGCAGTAAGCAAACTAGCAGAAGGACCATGTTCTTTTGTCTTGGCAATCCTCTACCCCTTTCCCATTATATGCCTCAACCCAGTTCTGCCCCAAGCTGTAGGTTATACATAAGGCAAATGTTTTCTACTCAGTGCAGTTGACATGCTTTCACTATGTTCCTCATTTAGTAAGAACTATATAGATATTTATAGAAATCACCATATGGGGTTTTTTGTGGGTCTGGGGTCCCTCTTGCTAATTTTTACTGACAACGTGTGAATGGGAATCGTACTTTTCACCCTTGGTCTTAGGAGCTACGTGTGAGAGAGGAAGGGTCCTATTGTCCCTGCTCCAAGGGCTGCATGTAAGCTCAGTGTGAAGCAGTAGTTTGAAAGGGCGCAAAGCAGTCACAAAAGAAGAGCTGGAACACAGGATTCAGCCACCAGATCTGTTTCCTAATCCTTAGACTAGAGCAAAGTTGTCAGGTTTTTTTAGTTGCAAATCCTTAAAAAATAACCCCATCAAAGAACTAAATGGTGCCTGGGGAATTCAAGTAGGCTTGGATTTCTTAGTTGGCTTTTTCAGATCCCTTGTAGCTGGATTCCCTTGTAGACCACAAGCTGAAAAGTATTGACCTGGAGCATAGTCTTCACTCTCACATGCTCATTCGTCAAACTAATCTGTCATGATTTTTCACAGGAAGGAATGATAAACACTATCAAGACTTGAGTGCTTCCTCCCTTCCTAGGTTATCAAGTATTAGCAATATTTATATGGAAAGCGGGGGTTCATAAACCTACAGGCAAAGGAAAGAAACCAAATTCATCTCCCACCTCCTGTGACTAATGAAAATCAAATCAACACCTCACACCAGTGTCCTAGCCAAAACAACTCCTTTCTTCTCACTGAGATCTTTTATTGGAATTATGCATTAACAGAGCTCTTTTCACTGAATTATTAAGTAGAAGAGGAAGACTGTTTTGCTATATTTTCTTCTGAGTTCTTTGTAGAACGCATACTGGATGAATCACTCAAGCGAGACATTTGGAGGAAAGCCCATCCTGCAGCTCTGCACTGGTTATAGGAGAGAAGAAAACAAATCTGCTTGGGTCTCACAAGAGTAGGACACTTGCAAGCTACTAAGAAGAAAAAATTAGGCATCTGTGAAAAAGCAACACTAAAAAGCTTGGCTCCTTTGGACTTAAACACTTAGGTGGGACAGTTAGAGTGTGAGTGGGAATTTTCAAGGATTATTTATACTTTTACAAGTATAAATCACACCTACATCCCACTATAAAGCACCTAGATGCTTTTGTGAATCCAGTCGAAAGAGAGGGATTTGAAAATCCCTCGTCATTTGTATCCTTAAACTTTCACAGGTTTACAAATCTTTTCCAAAGTCCTGCCCTACCTCCCTCTGGATGCATGCAAGCTATATAATAAAAAACAAAAAAAAAACCAAACCAAAAAACCCCAAAATTAAGTTTCAGTTGATCAAGTAGAGGATACCTTGTGCTTACAGCAAGCTAAGGATCAATTCTCAGTTACCAATAACCCGTAATATAGCAGTGTAATCTGGGGTGAGTTACCCTGCCATTAAGATACAATCAGCATAATAAACAACGCAACACAATTTGATCAAATTTTTATATTAATATTCAAAAGCTACATGGCAAAAAATGAAACTCCAAGAGTAGTTAAAAAAATACAAATATTTTTAAATGACCGTTTGTTTAGTGTATTTATTTAAAAGCAAATACTTATCAAATCAACAATCCCTCTTCTCTCTTGGTCATGCAAAACATACCGTTATGTACAGTCATTTTATCAGGATATGTAAGGGGGGAAAAGGCTATAACTAACAAGGATATCAAGGTTAAAGCAGCAACAGGATAGAAATTTGTTCTAAAATCACTTTCTGAAGTGCACCCTTTTGGATGAAGTTGCCTTTTTTGCACAAAGTGGATCTCAATACCAATTGGAACAACTAATTTTGGGATATGGGGGACGTCAGGCATACAAAACAAGATTTATTTTTGTCATTAAGTTGTTCTTTTCCCCCCTCATAAATAAGTACTAATTGAACAGGATTTAATTTAGGAAACACCAATGATATACGCTCTGCAGAAAATTAAACTAGCTGACGTCTTTTTGATTTTATAACCTGTGAAAAGATATATACAATGTTTGAAACAGTCAAGCATATGAGATAACAGCAATTCAAAGAAATGTTCCAGCACTTTCCAAGGCTGGGAAATGAGAGCTCATAACAGCATATGTTATCTGTCACGCTATCTGGCATGTCAGATTTCTACACCCGTCATAGGATCCAGTATGTGTGTGTTTGGGAGCAGAGGAAAAAGTCTGATGTGCCAGAGATTTACAAGCTGCTTTGCTTCCTTAAATGCATACGTGGTGACACAAAGTACGTACGCTGTAAAGGTATGGGGAAACAGCTGCAGTTATTGCCCAGCTCTGCTCAGAGTGCCACTAGGAGAAAAACTCAGATGCAGTAAAGCATAGAGAGGACACCTCTCCTGCAGGCCCTACAATCAAAAAAAGAAAAAAAAAAACAAAAAAAGGTTTAAAAAGCCTTGGTTGCATTAATCATGCCTTCCCTAGAAAGCAGCTGAGCACACTCTCACCTGTTTTCTCCCACTGCAGAAAAGAGGATCTCCAGATTTGCACAGCACCTACATATACTACCAAAAAATATTTTGTGGAATCAATCTTGATACATGCTTCTCGCCCAACATGTCTGGTAAAGATGCTGACCCCTTTGCTCATACTGTACTCATCTGTCTGCAGAAAGTGATAGACAGCCTCTTTGTAGTACCCATGTTAGTCTGGATTTCTGTATGAATACCCTCACACACCCTGGCTCTGAAGGGTTAACAGCTTCTTCTGGGTGAAAAATGTTTCTGCTGGGACTGAGTCCAGGTGAAGCACTGGTTGCATTCCCATCCCACATTTGTTTGCCAATTGGCAGTACCTTGTCCCTCTTGGTTTATAATTATGCCGGATCCTGGCAAAGCCCATCTCTCTCAGGGCTTTACCTCTTTGTCCTTCGCATCAGCTGAAGCTCTCCTGAAACTCAGACCACCTCTGCTCCTACGCAGCACCCTCAACAATTCTCCCATGCATGGACGGGTACTGCTCATGGCAAGTTGTTTCTCACCTACTGTATAACTAGAAAAAAACCACAGATACCTGCAGCCTTTCCCAGTTACACTGCTGTAGGCCCCCTCACCCGCTCCTCCTTAGCTCTTTTGATTTAAAGTCAGCTTAGATACCGATATAAGAGACGTCAGAATAGCCATGCAATGTCCAAACTGAAACTATTCAGCTGTGTTTTCCTGGGCTTTCAGTCACTGTTTGCTCAGCATGAGGCAATATTAAGGTATTCAATCCTCTGATAAAAAGACTACCACATGCATTGGTAAAAACAATTAGGGTGGAGGCATAGCATGGGTCATAGCAAGTTCCTACGTGCATGTTCCCTGTCAATATTTGTCCATGTGTAGAGACAAATTAGTCATTACCATAGACTTTCAGCCCAGTTCTGGGGCAGTTTTAAGGTCATTAGTGTGACTTTAAGAAAAACAAAATCATTCAGAAGTTGAGAGAAAAATAAGAGGAAATTGGATATTTGACAGAAATTGGAAATTTCATGCCTCCTAGTTGCTAAAGGAGAAACATTTTTTTTTGAGTTGCTGGTGGTTCCCTTGTGTCCAGAGACAAATGCTATTAGGATGAGGAATGTTAACACTACCAGCTCTAACATCTATTTTAGCATCAGTTAGTAGTTAATACTCCAAATCTGCTCTTCCTGCTTGTGCTCCATAGTGTTCAGTCCTTGACCTTTTTGTACTAACCAAGTAAGGACCATTAATGTTAAATTTATCAGCGTTGTTATAGCTACTGAATTATGTATGCCAGCTAATATTTTGAAGATGTGAATAACAAAAATAAATCACATACTTTACAGTGTTTGCCGTTATCATGACAATAAATTCATATGCCATAGCAAGTAGTCATACAGTAATCTGCAGATAGGAATGATTTAAATTAATGGTGCTTATTTTAACCTTTTCAGTGGGGAACAGCACTGGATGACTTTGTAGGTGTTTTCTACAGCCAAGGGTGAGAGATTATCATCTCTAGAAAGTGGTTCACACAACCTGAACTGCTAGGTGGGTAGGGATAACCAAGGAGGATTATCTTCCTAAATTAAGGGTGAAATGAGGGTAAAGTTAGGTGATATGAATAGTCCCCATCCCCAAGTGTTACACATGTGGATATAGTGGATTGGAGACCTCATGGAAACTGCTTGAGAAACCTCAGTGGACATTAAGTAGTTACACAGGAGATCATTTGAGAAACCTGACTGGGCAAAGGAAGAAGATATATTCTATCCAGTGAAAACACAGGCCTCTTAAAAGCTCTCAAACAGTGGAGAGCATGGTGACTTGCCTGTACTTCTGGACTCTGTTCTATCTCATGTTTCACAGTAGATGCCCACATTCATGTCCTCTCTCTGTATATATATCTATGTAACATACTTGCCCCTTACGTACATTTAAGTAAGTAAATAAATAAATAAATAGATTTCTCTGCTGGCACAGACCATCATCATGTAACTGTCATTTTCTGAAGAATTATTTAGAAACTGGACAGTTAAACAGGGTGTTGTCTGCGTACTCCAATGACTATACATGAAATGCTTTAATTTGGGCTTAAAAGAGTCATTTTAACTATGCAGATCTATGGGTTTTCTTCACAGCATTCTGTCACAGACATTTCCACTTCTCACAGGTAGTGTGTTAGGTACTAATTACACTCTGTCTGCACTCTGCATGTTAAAGCATTGCTAATTTGTTTGAAATGCTGCCGAGGAGATCTCCACAGACTTTAGCTTGATAACTTCATCATTCTCCAAGAGTTCAACAGAGTCTCTGTTTATTGTGTTGGTTTTCTATAACAGCACTTACAACTTATGCAAACTTTATAGAGTAAAGTGTATGTTAGCTCTTTAGCAGCTGAGGCACGGTAAGATAAAGTTCAATCCTGTTGCTAGCTGGAGGTGTTCCTTTTACACAAAATGTTTTTTGGAACTGGGACATAACAACTTTTGATTACATGGAAACCACAATCATTGTGTGTACACGTATATAATTTTAATTGCTTAACATTATTTATATATACTATTCTATTGCTTTATGATTCTGTGATTTTTATTAGTGGTGTTTTAACTAGAGGATAATGGCTAAGATTCCCCTATTAGGAACCGAAATGACGTCAGAGTAATTTTCCTCATAAAGTTTTAGATGTTGCTAGAGCAAATGGGAAGTCTGGCAGAATTTCTGTGTTTCATTTCCATGCCATACACCCAAATATCTTTGACACTTCACTGTTCATTCACTAGAGGGAAATTGTACAGCCTGCTGCCCAAAACAGGTAGCGTGCAGCTGGACAACCACCAGGCTGAAAAAAAGTCTTGTTACATGCAGAAAGTCTGTTGTCACCTTTCTTCCATCTAAGACAACACTAACACGTGGCCCATGGGCTGCTTCTACCCAAATGCGCTTTTTTGCCTTTTTTTTTTTTTTTTTAATTATTATCCCTGCAGAACATTGGAAATAACTTTCAGTGATGGAAAAGCAGTCCAGAAAGCAAGCTGCATTTCTCCTCTCACACCTGGCACAGAGGCGAGTTGCGGCTACTGCTACTCCCATGTCAGGTGATTTAGGAAGGACTTCATGCTTCATCATAGAATCATAGAATCGTTTAGGTTGGAAAAGACCTTTAAGATCATCAAGTCCAACCATTAAACATGACAGTCAAGGGCAGAAGGGAGTTATATTCCAAAACTGCTTTCTAGCTCACACAGGTACCATAACCAGACCAGACCAGCAGAGAAAGAAGTCCTACATACCCAGTAGGAAGCCCACAGCAGTCTATCATACAGGAGGCTGGATGAAGAAAAGATGAAAAGGAACCTCAGCAAAAAGAAGGATTCGAAGACACTCTTTAAAAGATGTCACATCATGATTTCACAAGTTGCAGTTGACTAGCAGTCAGGATTTGCTTGTTCATTCCTCTCACGCCTTGCAGAGCTTCCTCACAGCTAATCATTACATGCGAGTTTAATAGAATTAAAGCCAAACCTGTGCCTCCATGTAGAGCTACTCATCTTGTTTTGCTATTCATGTAGAGCACAAATAATCTAAGCAGATCAAGGACAGCCATCAGAGTGAAATATGGACAGAGGGATTGGCTTCAGAAGAAGATTTTAATTCTATGCTTAATTATTAAGATGGATTTAGATTTAAATTTGAAGAAATTGGATCTGTTTCCTAAGGGTTAAAACAGGCGTTTACACACACCAGTGCTCTCGTTCTCAGATATTTTTGCTGTTTGGCTTCAAATAAATTGCAAAAGGTAGGATTAATCATAATTGACTTCAGATATCTTCAGCGATGACATTTATGGCTGAACTAGTCATGCTGAGTTCCCCTTATAGGCTTATCATGAAGGTGTAACTCAGCTAATGTACATTGGCCATCTACATTTCTATGAGATGAACTCTGCTCTTCAAGCTCCTTTTTCTGCTCACAATAAAGAGATCCAAGTAACAGTCCCATGAGAGTTGTCTGTGTTGGAGATATCTGTATTTGGTCAGATTAATTTCATCCTTATCTCTCTAAATTATGCCTCTTCAAAAGAGTTTAATAAATATAACTGCAATTAACTGATGACAGATTCTGCCCATTCTCTTTTTTCCTTATCATGTCTCACCTTGCTCTTTGTTGCTTTTTCTGTTTTATGACTCTTTATGCAGGGAACAGCTCCTCTGAATTAATTTAAAAGGTCAAAAACATTTCCCTTTCAATAGTTCTTTCTGGTATTTTGCTCTCAGGAAATCAACAAAAACGTACTCCAAGTGCGTAAAGCATTTTTACCATAAATGTACAAATTCCCACCTTCTAGAGGGACCGTCAAGGTTTATCATATTTCTCTGTAACTAAATCTTGAGGGTACTATATTAATATTCATATTCATTGCCCAGAAGATGGCATTTATTTTCTGTATCTTGTTCCAGGCAAAGTCCTGATCCTGCTGCCAACAACTGCCAACAACCTGGTTCGTATATGGTGCTTCTTACTCCCTCTTCTAGTATACAGAACATAATTACATTCTTTGCTTTTTTAAACTGGGAAGTGTCTTTCGTTACTAACAAGGACAAGATGTACCATAGAGTGTCATGTGTTGCATACACCTGCAGAATTTCTGAGCACCTCACAACCGACTCAGGACAGGGTTGCTGGTTGTTCAGGAAACCAGAACAGTTGAACAGACTTTTCAGATTTCTCCTACACAAGATACCGAGATGGGAAAAACAGCAACAACACACATTTCTTAAGAAATAATAACGCATGAGATACAATTCATGTGCCCCTTCTGATTTATTGAGGTTTTATTATGATCTCACTGCTGTGCCATGACCATTCACATCACTTACAGCCGGTAACAGACCTTGTAATACACCAGGCATGTGCATCACCTCTACCCTGGGCTGCCCTTGGTGGCAAAGCCAGCTGAGTATTTCAAAGGGTACCTCAACAATAGCCTTCTGTCCTGTAGACTTCATCTCACCCAAATTTAAATGTCTATGGTTTAGATGTCAACAGCTGAGCAAATAACTTTATGCAATCTTGCTAGTCATCGGAGAGACATAGATGTTTTAAAATGTGAGTCATCTGTCCTGTTCCAGACATCTGCTTTCAGATGAGAGGATTTTCATCTTGGACTCTATTGAATGCATTAAGTAAACCTTCAGGAAAGAGAAATTAATATTACGGTAATGAGCTCAGGTGTAGTTCAGGTGGGCAGGAGATGCCTCCTACACACAGAATCTTTCCCCAAGAGGAAGATTCAGTTCTTTCTTCCCACTTTATACTTCTTCCTTGTGCTGAAGCAAAAGAAAAATGAGAGGTGTGGGAATCATGATACATAAAGGCAGCATGCTGGTTTTAAATAACTACATAGATAATATAAGTGTACAGAGTAACATGTAAACCTCTTGGCAGAATAGAGATTAATGGATCATTGAAACTTGATTAAATGCAACTGCTTGTAGCAGAGGGTCAATGACTGATCTGCTCTAATATAGGTCCTTTTTCTCCCTCTTGAAGTGCACGTACAACTCCAGTAAATCTAGACAATTGGAGATTCTTTTCTTTTTTTTTTTTCGTATTCTTTTCATGGTCTTCATACTGATTATTGCTTCCAGTCAGAAGTATTGCATTGCCTCTATTTAACTGCAGTTGAAATAGCTTTTTAAGGCTGAAAGTTGGGGAAAACATGTTTTTTTGCTTACTCACCTAAAAAGGATGCTTAGCCTGGAAAGACAGACTTGCAAGAGGACAAATAATAGTGTGCCCTTATCTACTCATTTTATCAGGATGTTTACAACAGAATGTAGAAATGAAATGCTTCGTGCAAGTTCATCCTGTGGCCTGTCAGAACAACCAAAGACAGAAATCAGCTCTTCTGAGTCCTTGGCCTGGAATTCTTCATCCATTACATCATTCTGTACCTATATGCTTTTCAGTAACACATAACACCTCTGGAAAGGTTTAAATTCCCTTGCACTTGTCATGTTGAGCTTTTGTTCTCAGCCAGCCTTCACTCATAGCACACCACATAGCCAAAAGCTATTTTATTATGATCTTCAGCCAGCCTGCTGTGGACACACCACGTGCTTTCCCGGACGACATTTCATCATAAAAGGTTTAATTAGAGGCATAATTCACTTCTACAAATTCTATAAATGGTACAGTCCTGATAGGGTAGGAGTTGAAATATGAAGAAGGCAGGTTATACTGGCTGGAGAAACTTCAGAACTGTGATGGGCTATGAACTTTTGTGCAGGATCCCAGGGAGCAATTGTGGGAATGTATGGTGGCTAGCAAACACATTGAGAACACTTCACTGAAATTTTTACAATAGCTTCAACACCTTCAGCATTCAACTTTCTACTTTCTTCCCGTGTTAACAAAGCTCAGCTTATCTCAGGTTGGCTATTTGGTGGTATAGATGGCAATCGGGTGAAGGGTAACTGATGTTACCTGTGGAGATGGTTTTCCTCTGGTGGGAAAAGCATCAGGCTGATGAAGGGGAAATCCTCTGGATGAAATAGAAAAGTAGGGCACTCAGTAGGTCTCCACAGCAGTTCTTTTACTATTAAAATTACCTACCCAAGCCCCTGGGGAACTTCTTTAGCCTAAATTCAATTTTGCCACTGCAAGATTGAAAGATGAGGATAAGAAACGGAAAACTTGAAGCACTCAGCCACTCTGAAGAAAATTTTGACCGGTGTTCAGTCTAAGTAAGTGACAAGAGTTCAGATTTTCTCAATATAAGTAGCATTAAAAGAATAGTTGCTGTTTTCAGTTAGACCATCCATCCACCTAGGCATAATACAGCCTTCCTTTTATAGCCCAGACTGGAAGATAATTCATCTTCAAAGACAGTATGAACTGCAACGTCTAAGAGACACAGTCCTTTATATAAGGACTGAGCTTTTAAACTACAGCAAAAGATCACCTAAGCACACATTTAACAATAGAGATACTACTTCTCATTCATCAAAGCTTTTCTGCTTATGTCTTGTTAACCACACAGCCATATGTGGAATAGTTGTGAACCTCTAGGACTTTAGGGAGAAGGACATAGTCCATAGCCTTCTGACTGATCAGCAAGGGCATTGCCTGTGTACAAAGATCCTTTTAAAATACATGGGAGCTTCAGTAAGGCAAGGAATGTTATAAAAACACCAAAGCATCCTTGTACTCATTGGTAAACCTTTGCGTGAAGGAAAGAATAGGGGAATATGGCAAAAAGCACCTGGAAATGTAGCAGTTAAAAAAAACCCGCAATAACTACTTGTAAGGAAGAAGACTGAAATTGAGGTCAACTTGTAAAAGTGGTAGGGATGGTTTTTTGTTTGGCTGTTTTTAAAGTGACTTTTAAAATATTCCAAATCTTCTTGGAATCCTGTGGGCTGTAACCAATGGATAAGTGTGTGTTTGGGAAAGTAAATGACTAATCTTCTGAAAACCTTAAGACCAATTGAAATGAGGACTTTTAAGAGACACATTCCTGTAGCAGTACATTTAATGGTGTATTTAAGCATGATTTTACTGGTGAAGGACATTTATTAGTCCTGAACCTTATCATCACAGGACTCCAGGCATTGAGAATGGGACATCAGCATTAGTTTTCACAGCAATAGTGCTTTGCCATTTTGCTATGGTTATTGAAAACATGCAGCCAGATTCTCTACTAATTTTAAAGGATGCTGGTCCATGTGCAGAAGTGGTAATTCTAAGGGTATACGAGAAGCTTTTATTTTTTTCCACTGATATTTTTTTCCTTTCATTTTCTGTGACAATGCTGCAGGTCTGTCCTGTTTAGGCGCTTTGATTCTGGTGCTTAAGACCTATAAATGCTCCAAATGTTCTCTGTTTTAAGATAATCCAATCTTGTATTTAAATCAAGGGTCAGGGTAACCTGAACCAGTTTCTCTAGTTATAAACAGACTTACAGTTCGCAAACAGCCACCCTGATGGCAGTGTTTGCCACTACCGTGATCCTGCTGTTTCCTCCAATCTGCCAGTGGAGCTCTGTGTGTGACTGTTCCCTAATCTGCTTGAGCAAGAATGAGGAGAGCAAAATGCTGGTCTTTTTGCTAAATCAGCTCTTCTTGATTGAAAGAGATTAAGGAGCACTTGGAGAACGAGACCTCTTCTCCTGAAAAGGAGATGCCTGACCATGCCTCCACTGCTGACAGAGGGATCATAGAGTTCCTAATTCAGGTGTGTAAAATTGGAAGTGGGGAGAAGAAAGGAGAAAGAAAGGACATCAATCCATGCCACCTATATCACTACAGTATTTCCAAGCACATCTAGTCTCACGCTATTTTGTATATAAAATACTGAGTAGTATTCCTAAATGCAGAGTGCTGCATTTCCTTCCTTTCCTTCCAAATCTTGAGTTAAAGCATATGTTTTGTTGTGCTTTCCAGTTTCTTGATCCTTTTGTCCAGAAACGTTTCCAGAAAACTTGCTCCAAGAGCTTGTGTTCTGAAGAAAAATGCCAAACAGGGACTGTTGCAGTTCCCTAGCATTTTGTGCCTCTTGGCTCATAATTATTTTCAGCATACAGTTCTTCTCTACTCATTGATTATAGCCACTGTAATTGCTGGTATATGTGTACATGACACAGCTTTTATAGCCAACACATTATTTTTGCTTTCATGCAGCCTCTAGGAACAGAGTAGGGATTTTCCTACACATATATTGGATAATTGAATAGATTTTTAAACAAATAGAAGCTACTGTAGAAGTATTCAGAATGTTTCCGCTGTTCTCTTTATGGTTTGGGACCACAATATTCCTAGTGATGTTGCACTGAAACCTCATTTTCTTAAAAGACTGCTTACTTTTGCCTCTGTACTCTGCAACTTCTGACTGGATCCAGCATGGGATATTTACCAGCATCACTCTTGTTAACCATCCAACTTGTCCTCATTACTCCATCCACTTTTAGTTATCGTACATCCATCTTTTGTTCTCCCAGACATAGGAATCTGGATCTGCACACCATTTCTGTCAGTGTGGCTTTGATTCTCTAATTTGTCTTCTTTATCTTCAGCTGTCTTCTGTAATTTGGCAATGTAGGGAAGGATTAATCCTTCTAGGCACATCCAGCAGCATGTTCAAGTTGTAGGCTGACCTAGCTCCTCATTCCCATCAAACAGATGAGGTATCTGGCCAATGGAGAAAGCAGGACAGCAATGTGGACTGAATCCTTGCCTGCTACCAATTTATCAGTCAAAAACAGACAAAGGATTTTTCAGATCTGATACAGATTCTAAGAAAGTTTTTAGGGCTCTTCCTTGCTATTGAGTATTGTCTCTGTCATGCTGATGGGCTACAGACATTCTCTTCTATTTTATTTTTGTTACAGTTAGAAATGGGCAAGTGGTTTTTTCTGGCAGAGCGTAAAATGAATGAAAAATGTAGTTGGGAGGAGAAGATGGATGAGAATCAATTTCCCTAATTGTCTAAAAAAGTGAAGAAAATGTGAAGCATTTGTTAGAAGTCAAAGATTTCGTTTTGACATTTTGACAGCAAAACAATTCTCTCTGGTTTTAAAGCCATCATTTGTTTAGAAACCTATCTTTAAAAAAGGGTTAAATGGTGTCCTTTTAGCATTCCATTTCAAGCTGAGTGTTTAATTTTGGATGAAGTCCAGCTGCAGTTTCATGGCTTTATTTATATTTTGTTTTTTTCACAACAAAACATAAAATAAGACTGTTCCTCCTCTCCTTTTGCAGACAAGACAAATTAAGGGCTCAGAAAAAAAAATTGCAATAATTTTAAAGAGATTTAGGAGCTAGAGCAGCAAACTAAACACACTGAGATATGCGTGACTATATATAACATCTACAGCGTGGGTGTTTACTGAAATACTCACCCTGGACTCCCTTTACAGTCAACAGGGGTCAAATTATTATGAATAATGTTTTCTAGAGAGTGGCGTATCTCTTAACCAGGCAGGCTTATAACATAGGATGATCAGACCATCATCTCCCATTTCTCTCTGGTGACTAAAAAGGGACAAAAGAAAACTGCTTTGACTGTTGCCAAGGGTTGAAGGCAAGATGTTTCTTCCACACCTCCCTCCAGTCACCAAACCAGACATAAGCCATCTAATGAGGCATGACCAGCTGATGAGGAATACTAAACTGACTCCTAATCGGCAGGAGCAGGGTAGTTGTTAGTTTTTGTAAGGATGCAGCTAAACAGCAATAAGACATAAGCTAATAAACCCTGCATTGTGTCAGAACACAGTAAGAAAGAGGGTAACCAGCCATTGGTAACTAAAAAGGGCTTTTAAGAAACAGATTTTGTCTTTTCTGTGCTTTGCTATCTGATTCCATCAACGGGATGAGATGTGCCATGCAAAATTACATGGAAATATGGTTCCGTAGGGTAGAAATGATTCATTTAGGAAAAGAAAAATCCCCATAATTAGTAGTGAAATAAATAAATCTTACACAAAATCTTCCATCTTCTCCTGTGAAAGATTGTGTAATGCTCAATTGAACTGTTCCTGTGAGGCATGTTACAGTTCATTGAGTTTAAAGACACAACTTTGATTCCCAGTGATATAAAGGTATTTTCAGGAACTGTTTGCATGTTGACGTTCTGTGGGCTAAATATGTTAGAATGACTCACTCTGAAGATATTAGTTTGGGCAGACAGTAACTTTTAGAAACATTTAGTATTTCTTAGTCTCTCGTGAAAGTTGGCCCTTAAATGCTTCAGATGTGGAAACGGACTTATAGTTTAATAATCGATGGTAAGTCCTAATAATTAAATATTAATTACATTCTCTCTCTGAGCAGTGTGTATATTATTGGACACTATACATATTTATGTTAAAGTTTTAAAATGTATCAAATGCCTTTTTTTAGACTACTTCAATGTATCGCTACAGGATTCTTTTCAATATTGTAACAATATGACAAATTAATGCATTTCTGTTCTGCGTATTTCATATGAGAATCTTTTCAGAAGAAAAGAAGCTAGTGGATGGTATTTCCGTTACTCCATCACCTCTATATATATTTCTTCCAACATGGCTAGTATTTCAAAGCTGGCTGGCCCAACCATGAATTCATCTCCTACTCAAAATTAGCAGAGATGGTGTCACCTTCACCTTTAAGCATATGAAAATTGCATTTCTATTTAATCTTAAATCTGGCATTCTGGTGGTTTTGTATCTCACTGTTTGGTCAATTAGTTATTTAATTTTCATTTTTAGACTCTAATCTGCATATGCCTATTTTGCAGGTAATGCTATTCCACAAGAAATTCCCCTGGATTTCCACCAGACACTTAATAAAGTAGTTTGTGCATACACATTCACAGGAATAACATCTAGGGGCCTGAGTGCTGTATGGGTCAGCAAATGTTTATTTGCTTCCTTTAAAAAAATTTCTTGCATTCATTCAAATATTTTCATAAAATGTACCTGATTTCCTTTTCCTAGAAGAATTTTGTTTATTCAAACACGTTTTTACTATTTTTGGCATTAGCACTAAAATGTTTTCCAGAGAAGAAACCTGCATTTAGTTGAAAAGCCAGAATGTCAGTTTGTTTTCTGTTTGTGGAGACGTGCATTTTGGGCAGTCTGTGCCTCTTGCCAAGCAATACAGGCTTCCAGAGGCAGTCCTGGACAATTGCCAATCTCAGGCCTTCAGAATGTTCTTGGACATGCCCAGCATGCCACCCTTTCTCTTTTGCCCCGTACTAGCAAGAAACTTCTCATGTGCATCTTTTCTCCCCACCACGGTCTATCGTGGTCAGCCACTGGGCCCAGACCCACAGCACCTATTCATGCGGTGAATGGCTAGAAACTAACTGTAGATGGCTACAGACACCCTCTCCTTCTTCTCAGTCCCAATGATATTGTTTCTATACATATCCTGATCTTGACAGCAGCCAAACAAAACTTATGATATGAGGCATTGGAGAAAAATCACCCTTTTGTCATCCTTTCATCATCCCTTGACAGCCAAAAGGTAAAGATTAGCCCTGATGTACGCTCTTTCAAAAAGGACCACTTTGTCCCAGATATTTTATTGACTTAGTTCTTCAATTTCTGAACAAAAGCTAGTGGGGGGGAGGTTGTATTATTATTTAGTTTAGTACTGTCACCTATGTAAAATACACTACAGAATGGAACTGACTTTACTTAAATTCCTGATAGGGTGATGCTCTGAAGAACAACCGACTTCTGAATCTTTTATGTCAGTAAAGCTTCCTGTTGTAGTCACTGAATACTGTAGACAATAAAAAATGGAAAACGGAAACTCAGCAATGTGAACAGAATATTTGATAAATAAGAGAGTAGGGTAACCCGTTCTAGAGAATTCAATTTTTTTCTCCTCACTATTCATGACGCTATTTGCATTTCAATTACACCTATTATCCTAATGGTTTATATTCCTAGATCATGGGGATTTAGTGAATAATATTTGCCCAGTTAAGTGTCTTGAGAGCTATGTGTATTTCACCTGAACAAAAGCAATATTACTTGAAGATATAGGGAAATATTCCTCTAGGTGCATACACCATCTCTCATGATAGGATACGCCATTCGTTATGAACTGTGAAGCTGTTCTGGTCAAGGACCGCTTTAAGACTGATCAGAATGTTATGCCTCGGTGGCTTGCTGACTCCTATCTTAACGCTGGGGAGGAAAGCTACTTTTAAAAATTAGTTTAATAGCTGCACAAAACCGAGGAAGGTCACAAGTTACTCTGCAGCACTTGACATTCCATTGACTTCATATATAAGGCGCTTCAGATTTCAGTGGAGACAAAAAACCAATGTGAAACTCCAGTGCCGGTATAACTGGTGTGGCATGAATTAATTGTGTTTTAAGAGAAAGGTGTCTGTGACCCTGTGTGCCCTCACTCCTATTAGCATTGTGGGCCATTTTTACAAGGACAGCCAAGCATCCCACCTGAGACTGAGCAGGTATCCCATTAGGTTTCATCCTGATCTCTTAGGTTACTCATGTTTTGCCAATAAAAACACAAACAAACAGACTCTTGCCATAATCAGAGATGAAAAATTTCTGTATTTTATTAAAAAAGTAATTCTTTCCTTTTGTATTATTTTTTATTTTATACCCCAACCACTAGTTTTCAGCCACTGCATTTATAATTAAAGTAAAATTACTACACCACATGATAAAAAGCGGTTTTTTTCTCAAAAAAAATTGATTTTTTTTTGCTGAAATGTCATTTTTTAATCTTTTAAAGTCATTCCACTATATGCTGTTTCAATGAGAAGTAGCAGAAAATAATGATTCCAACAAAACTTGAAACCAGAAAAAGGGTGTTTGATTTGGTGGGTCTTAACAGTATTTGAAATATTAAGGGAAACATAAATAACTGAGCAAGAGGTTTCCTATGTAGTCAACAGAAGCAGCCAGCTGCCATCAAATCCTACTGGAAGCTTCTTCAAGTTCTCAGATTTCCTAACACAGGCTGCATTTTCAGAGTTGCTGTGGCATCACTGCTTACGCTTGTGATGCAGGCAAGAACTTGTGCGTGTCCCAGCACTATGTTTTTCCCATGTGAATAGCAATTGATTGGAGTCAGCACAAACATCTCTCCTCAAGCACACAAAGAAAAGACCCTACAAATGTGTCCTAGATGACTGGAGTTCATGTCTCTACCATCATTTTGTCAGGAGGAAAACTCTGATGTAAGCCGTTCAGGAATAGGGACATGAATTAGATCAGTCTTATCAAATTTGTTTCAATATTTGGGAGCATATGGTATTTCAATGATCAGAGCCCAGCAATATGCCAGCAGAAATTGCCACTGACACTACAGTCAACCCATCCTAATGACAAGCAAGCCCAGGTAGTTCAATGACAAGCTTCAGATAGTTCATCATCTCACTTGCAATAGTTTGTTTCCAGGATGAAGAAGGCATTTGATACGACACCTGGATTGCTAGAGATATGTTAAATATGCATTGTTGTTTCCACAGTGCAAGTCCTTTATCCAGTAACAGTTGCACACCTCCAGTTCTGGAGTCATTTACCTGATCTTCTTTCTACTCACGGCAAGTAAAAATAAGCCGAAGTGTTTTAGCACTGCACGTGGCATCTGTAGATAAGAAGAATATTAGAAAAAAAGAACTATCTGCATGTCTGTACCTCTTCTTTGAGAATTAAAAAAAAATAAATTATACTGAACAGAAATAGAACTCAACAGTTTGCCAGGTTGAGATATTGAGTCTTAGAATTCTCCATATATCATAAATTATCCTTACAGGGTAATCAGGAATTTTGTTCTCAGACCCAAAGACCCATCCCCTGACTCACGCATCTAAAATCTACGCATTTATTCAGGTCTGCTTTTCTAAATACCCTGTACAATCAATAGACCGTTGCTAACATTTTCAGGCAGAAAATTACGTCCTCTTAACACAGCATCCAGAACAGCCAAAAATCACCTTCTAGAGAGGCCTCACACTCCTATCTACATAGGCAACCTAGACAGATAATTTATACTAACCACCTGGCTTTTCTATGACTTCCTTCTGTTGGGTTGATACATTCATACAAAATTGACTGCAAGTCTTAATGTCAGAACATTTCCACTATCCCATGGGAAATCTCTTCTGCAACATTTTCTAGACCTCCTGACCTGTTTTCAGCCACTATCCACAGTTTATACGATAACTGCTGAAAACTTCAACAGTTTATAAAATATTGTAACAATGATTACTTGATCTTCTAGTTATTATTTTACTTGGAAGTTTATCCTGATAGACAAACCCATTTAGAATTAACATTAAAAATGAGACAATAGTTAATAAGACCGCTTAGTCACTTAAATGGATTACCAAGTGGTGGATTCCTTACTTTGTGGGTGATGGAGCCCTGGCCCAGGCTGCCCAGGGGGGCTGTGGAGTCTCCTTCTCTGGAGATATTCAAACCCCTCCTGGACGACGTCCTGTGCCCCCTGCTCTGGGTGACCCTGCTTCAGCAGGGGGTTGGACTGGGTGAGCTCCCGAGGTCCCTTCCAACCCTTGCCATTCTGGGATTGTGTGATTTTGTTGCTCTCGGAGACTTATGCCTTTACTTGAAATTTTACAAATATAGAAATTATGTTGTAGCTACACTCATATCAGCTGGCCAAATAGAAGAGAAATTTGGGGAATTCCCTTGCCTATGTTATCCAAAGGACTAGGCAAGACATTTCAGTGTCTTTTGCTGATTTCACAGGTGATGACTCTACAGACAACTTACAGAGGAAGAAAACACACTGCTGTGCTAGGACAAAAGCTGTAGGAGAACTTTGTAACAAGTAGACACTCTCTGGCATAATATCTGCTACCAGATGACAGATAAAATCACCACTAGAAACTACAGGAATAACTTCAGACAGTAAAATTTTATAAAAACTGAACAGCTCAAAAACCCCACAGAATTTAAAGGCAGCTAAAGGTGATCCGCTTGGACTGTGTGGGCGAGGTGAATTCGTGCATTACTTTTGATCACAGTCCTCCTGTACTTCCTTCACTTGATACCTTTCCAGATTCAAGTGTACTTAGGATCCAAACATGTAGATGTATTTTCTAGGAGTTTTCGAATGTTCTACATGGAAAGCTTAATTGAATGCCAAAAGCTGGGCAAAGGCATGTCAAGCACAAAGCTGATACTGGCAACAAGAGATGTGTTTATGGTTGAAAGTGCCACAGAAAGATTTCGGATCAGGAAAAGAAGGAGCCCAAACTAGTAAGTTCATTTTTTCACTTGAGTGTTGCCTTAGATTTAACATTAGTCTGGTCAGATCAGGGACCTTCCAGAGCATGTCCTAGCTGCTCCTGGGTTCTTTCTCCAGGAATCAAGAACCAACAGAAGTGAGAACATTGATGTCTGCCTTTGCACCAGCAAAATATGAAAAAGTCAGTTCATCAAACCAGGCAAAGCTAAAGTGAATCCAAATGCTAAATACTTGGAATGTGTTCTTCCAACAATTCTGCGATATTTTTTTGCTCATAGCAGGACCAACTGCCCTTCCATTTTTTTCATTCAAGCCTTTTTTTTCCACTGTTGCCTGTTCTACCTCTGTAGCCATTACTTGTGTTTTTCATCTTTTTTGTGGCAACACTAGATTGATTTTCATGAATAGCAGTATGTCAAACTCTCACAACTGTGTGTAAAGTAAAAAAAAATAAATATTAAAATTACAAAACATTTAGATTAATGGACCAAAGGTTGTGGAAGTCAATCTGAAAATTCAGATGTGTGGCACCAAAGAAAATAAGACAAAGGCAGAGAATTTCTGAATGAAGACTCCTCTGCTTGAATAGCTATATAGGAAGATAGAAACAGGACACATTAAAAATTATCTGGGAGGGAGGGATTGCCTGAGAAATCTAGGAGAGAAGAGATCTTGTTGGGGGACAGTAGGTGGGACAGTTAGAAGTTGTGAGTTTGAAAGGAAAGTATCCTGTCATGACTGTATCAAAGCTCAAGTTTATTTATGCACAAAAGAGTGAGGGATTGTGATCTGTATGTGCAGGTAGCAGCAGATCCAGTAAATCTGATGTTCCAGGAAGTATTTGAATCCAAGTATGTGGGCTCTGTACCAATTTTTCATACCCATGTAGTGACTTCAACCTTGTTTCCAATTCTTTAAAAAAAGCAGCATTTTTAGCATGTTTCACAATGCTTGTGGACTGAGTATGGGCGATGGCTGGAATTCAAGTCCCAGATGATGACATCTTTTTGTAGGCTCCACATGTGAACTGTCTGAACTGCCATTAATCAATGGAGATTTAGGGTTTAAGTTCTTTGCTCAAACAAGGGCACCTAGAAGCAACTGATGAAGGTATCTGCAGGGGGCTGGCAGATATGAGGCCAGGCATTTGAAAGATCTTTGTTCCTTGAACGCCACAGCTGAGGACAACTAGCTTTAAGGTATTTCAGATGACATTAGACACCTTTGTGTTGGCAGCCAAAGCAGTTTATTTTCAGTTGGCATGCTGGGTGCTTAAGTAGTCAGCTGACATCTAGACACTTCATTTAGACACTCAGCTTCAGGTAACTTATTCTATAGGCAAAATCCCTTGCTGAGCATTTTATCACTCATTTTTTCCTATGGCACAGAAAATATATCGCAAGAGTCTGAGCATAAAGAACTGGTTACAACATCTTTGATTTTGATATCTCCCACCCAGTCAGCTTGACTGATCTACAAAGGAAGATCAAAGCTTTAGTAAGCAGTAGCCTTCTTGCAGAGTGGCAGACACCTGTGAGACTGTCAGAGCAGGTTGAATTCTCATCCCAACTGAGACTTTTGCCGTTGTATAAATATGCTCACAGCACAGAGCCACATAATCATTTGCGCTGCTAAAATGAGACCTCATCTCAAGTGTCACTACATTACTTGTCATGAGAAGAAATCTCTTGGCACCTGAGTTGGGCCATCAGTCATTTTGACTGACATGCTTTTATGCACGTCCAGCAGTCCAGGTGAAGACTGAACAAAATAATTTTTCAACGCTTCCACTGGATCAGTGTAGAAAGATAGCCTTAGGCCAAAAAGTGAGACCTTGACCCTGAATGATACATTATAAAGGCATTGACCACCATTTCCAGCCCTTCTTTTCCCACATGTACTAAAATCAATAAGATTGATTTTTGTGCCTGAGCTCACTATGTCTGCATTATAGATTTTGAAGTCATGTTTATTATGCTGCTCCTTGTCTTCAGAGTCAATGTGCGGTATTTCAGAGAAACATCTCTGGGAACGTTTTGGAATTTTCTGACATAAGCCCATCTACCTCGTTTGACAGGAACTGAGAAAGCAGATTTTTTTTTCTATGTACCATCTTAGCCTAGATATTTCTTATTCTTTCCATGCACACTTAACCATGTTATTCAGAACTGACAATGCTATAAAGACTCCTTAGAGTCTTTGAGTCTTTGAGACTACCTATCATCCTTGGACCTTGTTTTGTGTTGTGTGGTCTCAAAGACAAGGATTGCTATTGTAGTTCTTTTATTTGGATGAACGTTCAAGTGTTAGCAGCACTTGTTAAAGACATAATTGCTGCTGCTTTCGTATTTTCAACTATGAAACCTCTGAAAAGATATTTCCAAATTGTGACATCAGGCTGGCCACAGAAACGGGGCAAAACTTTATTGAAAATACTGATGAATATTTTAACATGACCAGAAACTTGCTGACACATAAATGATATCTCTCCCGACAGATCAAGGTGCAGTGTCAGGTAAAAAACACCAAAGAAAAAACAGTTCAATCTCAGTGCCACAGCCTATTCCTTCCTTGCCCTGCCCCATCCAAGTGCAACACAATGAGTGAGACCACTGGAAGTTCATTCCTGTATGCTTAATGATGTGGACAAGAGGAGGAAATCATATGGCTTTGAGCAATCTCCTGTCCCACCAATGCTTTGACCTGTCATAACTAGTACAGGTCCCAAACAAAACATGGGCCAGGCCAAGGAGCAAGCATGCACCAATGACCATTCCCAAGAGGCTGTTGTGGAGGAGGATGGGCAAAAGGACTGGAGGCACACTGGGGCCACCGTTCTTGTGTTACTTCACCTTAGGGCACAGAGCAATACCTGAGCCAGGGCCTGGATCACACTACCCCCATTCTCAGAGAACTACTGGCTGTGGTCATGGCCAGCTCTCTGGTAGGAGAGAGCTATTCGACAAACTTTGGCTGGCACCGGAGCTGTTAGAGAAAAAGCTGGAAGTTCTTTCCCTTAAAAGCAGCTTTTAAGCTGCTGTGTAGTAAGAGAGACACAGACAGAGAAAGCAAGGTTCATGCTTAGTCCAACACTTGGGGTTAGCCTTTAAAAACCAGCCAAAATAGGGTGAGGCAAGCCTTTTATCCAACACTGTACAAACTGTCCGGTATGATCTGGTGGGCCCTAGGGCCCACATATTTTAACTATTGAAAGAAAGGGAAAAGATATCATGTGTCATTCAGATGGTTTCAGTCAAGCCAAAGTTTAGTTCACCTCAGCTATCTAATGATTAGGTTTTTATTATATAATCGGGTATTGGGCTAACCCTCTGCCCACTGTGGAAGAATGAGCATTTCATAGAATCACAGAATCCCAGAATGGCAGGGGTTGGAGGGGACCTTGGGAGATCATCCAGTCCAACCCCCCCGCTAAAGCAGGCTCACCCAGAGCAGGGGGCACAGGACATCGTCCAGGTGGGCTTTGAATATCTCCAGAGAAAGGGAATCATTACAACATGGTGCTGGAAATGCACAGGTTGTCCTCATGGCCGACACTATAGACTGGGCAGTTTAAGTTAGAGGCGCTGAATTTCACCTTTATGATTTCACCTTTTCCTACTGCAACGAAAGAGCCATTTGCCGTGAGAGTATAACTTTTACTGTCTTAGCTCTTTTTGCTTTATGGCTCTACTAATGCCTTTGGGGTTTGTTCTGTTTGTCTTTCTAGGGTTTTAATTGCATTTCTTTTCATTTGCCTGCTTGTTTGTTTTCTGTGAGTAAAATAACAGGTTTCTTCCTTACATGGAAAATAATTGCTGAAAAAATAGAAGAAAATGCCAGCTGCAAAATCCTAAATCTCCAACAGCCGTGCAGTTTGTGCAGCCCTCCTGTTATTCCCCAAATGAAAGGAGATAAAATTTTGGAAAAGAGACAGCGTAGTACCTGCTGGCAGGCTTCTTTAGCTAGGACCCAAGAAAACATTTTTGAAAGTGAAGTGGCAAAAAAGAAGCCTTTTTTAAAAAAATATTTTTATTAGCACTGTGATAGACATTGCTTTTGTACAACTTGGACCCCAGAGGGCTTAATCCAAACAGTCACTGTCAATACAAGCCCAACTAAGCAAACAGCATTGTAGCAGGGCTTTTCTTCCCCCCCCCCTCCCCCTTTTTTTTTTTTATTCAAAGAAACAGCTGTACATCTGTGAGTCTGTGCATGTGTGAGAGACTTTTTCCTTGTCTTACAGCCTTATCTTTTCCCGCAGTTAAAACAACTTACAGGAACTGTGTTATTTTTAGTTTAGTATTTTGAAACAATTTACAATCTTGAGGATTAACTCTTAGTGGAGCTGAAAAGGAGATATTTTTTTTCTTTCATTTGTGTTATTGTTTTATTATAGGTGGGGCTGGTCACAGAGTTCATTACTACAACTGCCTAAAACTTCCGTTTATATAGGCCCAGATTTCATAGCTTATAGCTTTGTAACACTGATCATTGTGGGCTGGAACAGTCCAGGCCAGGTTCCTGCCTCATGATGATTTCTCTCTTCTTATATGAATTAAAAAAAAATAATAAAATTAATCCATCTCTGAGAACAACAGTAAGAGAAAATCAGTTGCTTTGCTCATGTTAAAAAAATTGAAGTCTTTCACCTTTGTTGTCTTGCCCCTCTGCTGTAAAAGATGGTACTGAAAACTGAGAGCATGAAAGGGCAGAAAGACTGACTTCTCTATCAGACATGGATTTTTGTCTTTCTTCTGAATAATGCCCCTGTTTGAGTAAGATGAAAAGCTCTGAAATACCACCATCTGCACATAGGCAGTAGAAAGTATTCAGCAATCTGCTTGGATGCTTTAAATGCTACAGCAAGAGTTCTAAGGACCCTAAATTCAAAAGGACATTTCAGTGAATGTTCACCCAAACTGATTTAGCATCCAAGGCATTCCAGACACCATAGGAGGAGGCAGCTTTATCTGTCTCAAGCTTTTCTGGTTTTGTGTCCTAGCCTATAGGTTAGACTTCAGCAAGAGGCCAACGTTGATATGTGGGATTTGAACACATGTCCAAGGAGCGGACTTCAGGGACAACGATAGTTTAGTGCACTTCCCGGCTCTGTTGTATGCTACTGTGTGAGCAACCATGAGCAAATCAAGGGTTGGAAGGGAGTAGCCAGAGTGAACTTGTCAATGTCCCAGTCATCATGTTCCTCAACTAGGAGACAGTTATGGGGCTGCAGTTCCTGCTGTCTTCATTATTCCACCATCATTTGCAAAAATTCATAAGCAAACCTTACAGAAAATGGTTCTCCCAGTTTCCTCTTCCAGTGCAGGAAACTTCTCCATTCTCTGAATGCCACTTTCCAAGGAGCACCAACAGAAGCTCTGGAAAAGAGACTGAAGCTCATGAGACACACAGGATGAGGTCATGCTTGCCCTTGAGTTAGAGCAGAAGCTTGGACTCCCTACCTTGGATCTGAAAGAGCAAATTCTTTATGGTATTGATTTAGGGGAAAAAAAAACACCTCAGGTTCTGTGAACTGTCTTCTGAATGGGACTTCAATGCCTCTTGAAATAATGAGATGTCCCTGTCAGCTGGTTGCCCAAAGTGAGACAATATGAACATCCTTCAGATCTTCAGTTTCACTCCACCTTCTGGCCACAGACCTGGAGGGGCTTAGCCCCATGCTTAACCCATCTGAGAAGCCAACAACTCTCCGTGCTCAGTGTAGGGTGTTTGGCTGCACTTTTCTACAGAGGTATGCTGCGAACAATCCTCTTTCATCTTGTTAGATCTTAAATCCTTTGAGCAGCACATTGTCAACATCCTTTTCCAACACAGGTGCATTTCTTTTTCATTATCTCTGTCCATTCCTGACCTGAGCTGAGTTAGCTTATGAAAGCTGAAAGCTGTCTCCTTTTGTATGTCTTCTCAAAGTGAGAATTATTTGTCTTGGAAGCAGACCATGTTATTCTCTCCGTTTTGGGCAGGGGTCCATCCACCTAACTATCAGTAACCTAGCAGCTAAGGTGGCAGAGCTCACGTGCTGCAAGTCAAGAGTATTTTACTGCAGCTAGGTTAAAGAGAGGGTAGTCAGAGATTTAGTATAGTTCAGTGCCAGAAAAAAATACATGCACATAAGTGTGGACCTTTCTGACAACCATTATTTTTCACAGTTCATATTATTATATCTAGCTGAAAGTTTACAGAAGGGTTAGTGTATATGTTATTAGAAACAAAGCATCAGCCTTCCTACTTCTCAGGGTTCTTTTAAGAAGCCCTGCTTATTCTATAATTATAATGATATATATGCATGACAAGTAGCATTTTAATACCGTTCAGTATGAAATTCAAAAGAACACAGTGCCAAAAAAACAAAAAAAAAGAGGAAAAATAAATCAGAACAAGCTTAAATTTTTATACATGTTCTCATTTAGAAAAAAAATAGGACAGTCTTGTGGTCAATTTGTGACATTGGATTAAATAATTAAAAGACATTTATACAGTTTTCTAATACAACAAAATTCATATTCATTTCAGCGCTTTTCACACTCCGAAATATCAGGGTTTAAGCAGGTATTTTTTCCTGGTGTCTCTAGTCAACAGAGACAGATGTTCCTCCAGGTGAGCCAGAGTTAGATTAGGTGTCTCTTCTCATTTGATCTCTGAGGGAACTTCTTTTTTTCTGCACAGACCAGGCAGTTTAGCCGCCTGCCTTGGGCTGCAAAGATAGCTGGGATTAATATTCCCAGCTGCCACTCCACAGGAGGACTAGATTATTATATAGGAAAAATTAAAAGATCATGAAGTGCTGAGAGCAGGAAAGAAGATGGAATACAAACTGAAAACCCATGCACACTGGATAAGATTCAAGTACCCAAACTGGAGCCATTTAAAGTTATCATGTTTAATGTGAGCTGGACGTCTAGGTGCAGTGTACAGTCAGCATAGACAGGTGGCATCTCCAAAGGAGGAGTCATCTCCTCTATTACAGACACTTATATTGGAATGGGGTAAATAGACTTGGTTTCATCAGGTCCAGAAAAGATCAAGGGTCAGTAGTCAGGACTGAATAATGACCCCAAACTGCCCATGTCACTAACATGATGGAAAGGCTTTGGTACAGGTTTGATCCTTGCTTTCTCTCCTGCTCTCATGCAGTACCCACACATAGTTTGGAGCCATTAGGCAGAAAGATCGAGGTGGACAGGTATGAGGGGAAGCGATGGGGATGCAAATGGTACCATTGCAGCTCCCCACAGGGATGCAGAAAGGCACTGGCTCATTTCATACGCTGGCAGAGACCAGCTGCTGTGAAAATGGCAATAAAAGAACAGTAACATCTAAATTTATATGAGACCCAGGACTAATCATTAACCCACTTTGCAGATTCTTGTTTGTTTCCCTGTAGCGATTGCGCCTTGACGGCAACATGAGGAAGCAATAAATTACACTAAAATTACTTAATAATTGTCAATAATTAATCAAACTAACAAACTATTTTTCCAGGCTCCACTGGAAAAATATTTGATCCCTATTAGCCTCATTTTTCCTTCATCAGTTGGAAATATAAGAGTTTCTTTCTACAGTATATTTTGTTTCTAATTTCCGTGAATGATCAGTTCTTCAGGGAATGGGTATACAGCACCTGGCATGACGAGGACCTGGAAGTTGATTAGTTTTCTAACTACTGCTGCAGTATACATAACGAAGCAATACTAGAGATGGTGTTGGTAGAGGTGGTAGCCCTTGCAAAGCTGGATTATATATTTTCCATATGGGGCAGATTTATTCCATTTGCCTCATTGATTTGCTAAGTCTTGTATGCAAATACAAGTTTTGAATGCAAATAATAGGAATCTGATTTATGATTTCGCAGAACGGAGAGAAGTCTTTACCAACATACCCGTTTAAGAAAACCCCTGGCAGGAAATCTGTGGCTTAAATACACTCTGGCTGCATAATTGCCCCAAAACCTCAGAAACCAGTGGTATCTGGTTGCGCCTCTTCTAGTATGCTCTGGCTACATCTGTCCTAGTAAATCAAGCAGGAACAGGGCCCGTTTTCTGGTTCTTAGGCCAAGCATCGTGCAGAAGCCCTTGTCTTTACAACTGAACTCTTTCAACAACCAAACCAACAATGCCAAATACAAACTGCCTGTTGGGAATGACCCCTGTAGTGCTGCAACTTCTGAACCATGACCAGGAGTTGCTTTGGGGAGTGCTGCTGGAGGCTGCTGGACCAGAGAGCTATTGCTCACGCTGGGGACAATCTTAAAAGTTTACAAATATACCAATAAAGTTACAGTTCCTTGCAATATTCTCTGCCTCTGTTTAATTCACTTGTATAGACATAGCTCTATGAGAAGGCATTTCTTGCAATAGAGTAAGCAAAACTGTTACTCGGTACATGAGATAAATATTACAGATCCCAAGTGTTTTGATCCATTAATACGTAATTTTGGACATTTCTTGCTTTTTTTATCAGAAAAATCGAAATAAAATTAATGGCAAATGTTTTGCAGGCATATGCTAGCTTACATACACAAGTATTAAACCATAGCAGCTGAGGACTTTGATGAAAACCAGAATTCTCAGTGGCACCAGACTGATTTTATGCCAAGAAAAGGCAAAACTGCAAAGCTTGCACTTCGGAAAGTTTGAAAGAACATGAAGCACATAAACTTAGAAGCGGAAATTGAAAGGAAAGAGTAAAATGGGTGATTCCTGTAATTGCTGTATTTCAAACACGCTCAGATTTCTCTTTAAAAATATAAACTCCACTTCAGCCCTAAGTGAATGAATGCAGTCTGCTCTAGATCAAAACGGATGACTGTGATGATATTTTCTGGCCTTAACATCAACAAATCCTTTAAATGCAGATTTCCACGCAGAGCCTTTGCAGCTCTCCTTCTCTCTGTATATATACTGGCTGGTTACGGGTCTAGCCATTGAATGGCTTTTCCATACAATGAATTTCCTATGGTGGTGTTTAAAATCACAGAATTTACACATATACTATGGCACTTGTTTACACTTCCTGAAAGAGATTTAACAAGTCATGACATGAAGAGATTGCTGGGTTTTATGATTTTTTTTTTCCATACAGTCACTGTGTTTTTCACCTGACTGCAGTTCCTCAGTTAGATGGAGTTGAAAGTACCTGCTCTTGTCCAGTTTTGAAAGCTAAGCCATCCTGGGTGTAGCTCGTTCCTGTGTAAAAGCCTACAGGAGAATGCAAATCTCAAGTAGAGCTGTGTCTGACCAGTAAGGGTAGCCCTCCTCCCACCTAACCTTGCATATCTAAATGTAAAACAGCTACAGGTTTTCTTTTCATGGCCATGTCACCTCATAAAGAGATTGAACCCATTTTGCCTGGTATCTGGTTTCTAAGAGGGCACCTTTGGTGACTACTTATATTTGCATATGTAGTTTTCAGATGCCTAAATTAGAACAAATAAATCCCACATACAGTAGACTAGAAACCTCACAAACCAGCTGAGTTTGAAGAGTGTGTTTTATAACTGCTAAATTGAGACAATGAGGAGAGGAAGGAAAGAAGAGAACTGCTCTCCAGCTGCCTCTAACTCAAACCCTTCTTCCCTTTTATCTGGCTTTACCCATTATTCTTAATGTTTCCATTTTCCAAATGGTTTCAAACCTTTTTATGGCTTCTGTTCTCATTCAGCCCAGTCATGACTGTCCCACTTGAGAAAAGTGGTGGAAACACAAATGGCTGAATTTCCAAGATGTATTTTTTTCTGGGGTGGTTAGGCCCCGGCGGCCGGAAGATCCCGCGCTGTACGGAAAGGGAGGCCCCCTCCTCAGGTAGCCAATAGTGTCTAGTTCGTGAAGTAAGCAGACGGAAGTGACATTGTAAACTGAAGCTATATAACGGTCTGCTACCTGCTAATAAACGCCATTTGTCGTCCACCACATTGGTGTCTGCGGGCTGATGGCCCGAGCGGCCAGGGGTTGGTCGCCGTGCCGTTCCTGAACCAGGTCGCCACGCCGTCAAAGGCAACACCTAACCTTGCATATCTAAATGTAAAACAGCTACAGGTTTTCTTTTCATGGCCATGTCACCTCATAAGGAGATTGAACCCATTTTGCCTGGTATCTGGTTTCTAAGAGGGCACCTTTGGTGACTACTTATATTTGCATATGTAGTTTTCAGATGCCTAAATTAGAACAAATAAATCCCACATACAGTAGACTAGAAACCTCACAAACCAGCTGAGTTTGAAGAGTGTGTTTTATAACTGCTAAATTGAGACAATGAGGAGAGGAAGGAAAGAAGAGAACTGCTCTCCAGCTGCCTCTAACTCAAACCCTTCTTCCCTTTTATCTGGCTTTACCCATTATTCTTAATGTTTCCATTTTCCAAATGGTTTCAAACCTTTTTATGGCTTCTGTTCTCATTCAGCCCAGTCATGACTGTCCCACTTGAGAAAAGTGGTGGAAACACAAATGGCTGAATTTCCAAGATGTATTTTTTTCTGAAGAACTTAAGCTCAGAACACTAGAACTAGCTCAAAATATTTCTCAGCTTTTGCCTTTTCTCATATACTTCGTATGTCCACCATTTCAATGCAAAGTCCTCTAGAAAAGAACATCTCTTCTACGTTTCTTTGAAAACCATACACTGAGTCTTTCATAGGATCACAGCTGGTAGAAAGTTATGAAGGAAAAAGAAGATAGCAAAACCGCCTTGCCAGGCGTCTTGGAAGTAAACACAAAGGATTATTTTCTCCTCTTATTAAGAGTAAATAATCAGGGATGTCTAGAACTCTTGAAGATGTGGAAGTAGCAGACAATTAAATTATCCAGTGATTTTTTTTTTCTATTGAATTAATTTACACAAGAACGTAATCCTAAGACAGATGGGAAAGGAAGTAAGAAGAGCATCAGGAGAAACCCAGATGTTTGTACAATGAGTTACAAATCCTTGACTTGAGATAACTTGCAACTGGACATTGACCCAAGACAGACAAGTTGTATCATTTTTCCTGATTTTTTCTTGGAGGCTAAGGGGATTATTCAAACACAAATGCTCAGAGGTGTATTACAGACAAAAAAAAACCCCAAACCCAACTTCTGTGGCAAAACCAAATATCCTGTATTTCATGCAGAAGTGGTTCTTGTCAGGTGTGAGAATCACCGTAGCCCGGATGTTAATGGAAGAAAGCACCAGATGTGTCAATGCTAAAATATTTTATTGTACATAAATTAGCAAGTAGGGGAGAACAAAGGTAGGCATGATATCTTTGCTTTGTCTCCAGTGTAAATGTGAAACTATGTCCCCCAAAGGGTGAACCTAATAGGCTCAATTAAGATCTAATTGAGCCTTTTTATGAATTTTAAAGAAATAGTCTTTTGCCACTTCCCCACAGAAGACTCACGGACCACAAACAGCTGCTGCCATCATTAAAATGTGCTGAGAGGCATCTGCTTTCTCTGGGTAGCATTTTTATTGTGTTTTACATGCTATTAAGCATACAAAGGGCTCTGTATTTTAAGTGATTAAGAAAATATATTTAGAAGTTAACACATTTATTTTTAAAATAGAAGTGAGATCTTTATGCGTCAACTTGTCGGCAGCCCTACTACCTCGATCCATCATGGGAGAGTATTCTTACCCTATAATAGCTTCTAATTAAATTTCTTTTTAGTGCAAAACTCTTCAAATCCATGCTTGTTCTTAACCATGTCAGATCTGTCAAAATACATGGAGGTTTGATGGGATTAAATCTAAAGCAGCATTGCACAGAAGGATGTGTCACAGCTAGAAATGTATTTCTGCCTTGTAATATGGACAGATACAAAACATTCTTTTTATGGTGTCACCCTGCTTTTGAGCTCACTCAAAACACTGCTATGTCCAGCAATGTTCATAGCGTTAATGATTTTTTTGTGACTGAGTAATCATTTTCTTCATATAAGTATTTTTATAGACACCTGCTGTTCCGTTGTGTTCTGTTTATGATGCCATAGAAATTACTCTGAAAATAAAATGAAATAAAAAATTATGTTAACAGGAAGAAATTGGAGACTGAGAAATCCAGAAGACACAAGCAAAATGCATCCCTAGGTCTGAAGCAGAGAGGTGGAAGATACTCATTGACTCATCTGTTTCATCTCTCTACGAAGCGTAGACATACTAACGCAAAGGTGGAGGAATGGGGTTGTTTAACTCAAAGGTTGCAAAAGTAGGACAAAGTGAAGATTCTTTATAACAAGCAGGTTAATCGAGTGGAGTATGTTCTAGGTAGGGAAATCTCATATTGGTCTACAGCTGGCTTTGAGATGGATCCATTGAAGGAATTCAGATTCAGATATTTAAATGCAAGAGTCTGAATGGGGGGTTTTGCAGGTGAGCCTGGTCAATAATCTCCCCTTACAGACTGGAGATCTAACTGGTGCCATTAGTGAGATCCAAAGAACCATTCCTTTCAATCTACAGCAAAGACCAACATTTGTTCATTAATTAATTTAGTCATTAATTCTCTCCATTGACTGTATGGCCTTGATTTTCATTGAGAGTAGTGGCCACTGGGGTACTTAGCTCAAACACGGAGAGTTAGCTGAATCACATCTTTAAATCTAAGTGTCTGAATCTGGATCCAGGTGACTTTGCTTCACCTGTCCTTTCAATCTCATCTTGTTTTGCCTTATCCATTTTCATTAAAAAGGTCCTGAGGGCAGGCTTGCCCATGCTGTGTTTGTTGAAGGCCTTGTTTAGAGCCAAGCTCATCAGCTCTGGCTGGGATCTTCAGGTGCTACCAGACAGTAAAAACCTTGTTTAGCCTAGTTTTTAAGAAAAATGAGTACCTAGTGATACTTTTCTCAAAAACAAAAGTAATGAAATGTGGGTTTTCCTTGAAATTGATCTCAAACTAGGAAAAAAACTTTCTTGCAAAGGTGAGTCACACTGTAATGGGGAGTAACTTGTACTTGTTAGAAATGAAGAGGCTTGGGGAATCATTTGCAAGAAATTCTCAGCTGATTTTTTTGACAGGGGATGCTTTCTTAACACAGCTAACATGTAATGCTCCTTCATCTGTTCATCATGCAGAGAACCTCAGGACAGGGACATAGGTCAAGAATGACTTTGCAATTCAGATGCCTTAAACAGCTGCTTACAACATGCTTGAAGTCAGATTTTCCATTATTCAATACTCTACAGAAAGCTTTGGTTGACATTAAGAACTTGTATTTATTTTGAAGCCGATGTGAAGGGCAGACATCTGAATGACTGTTCCGAACTGTTTATAGGAGAAGTCCAAAAATATATCTTGATCAGCACCCAAATTAGAAACCTGGGAACAATTATCTTTTTGCATCCATACTGTCACCTTGCAGCCAACGTGCTTTTTCCCTGTATTGAGTCTGTGCCCCATTATTATTTATTAGCTGTACTGCAGAAATGCCTTGAAACTCCAGACCGAAGTCACTTGTGCTAAGTGCTGTAAAACCATAAATTAAGAGACAGTTCTTGTCCCAAAGAATGAGTTGTCTAAAAATTAGATGTTCTGGTAAAAAGTGTGTGAAGAGGAAGGGCCACAATGCAATTAATTCTTTTCCTCAAGGTGACCCAGCAGGTGAAAAGCAAAAGCAAGGATGGAACCCAGATGTCTCCATCCCTGAGGCAGTTCTAGACTTGTATCTAATACAATATTTATCAGTTTGCATTCCTGTGGGTCAAATCACTTAAGATTTTCATGGCTTCTCTATATAATAAATAAAATAAAAATTTAAATGTCAGTATTTTTATTTTCTTCTGTAACATCAGAAGAAATAGTCCTCACATAAAAATAAAAAAAGCGCAAAACCCAACCACCTGACTCAGGGATATTTCCTGAAGATAAATAACATAGACAAATAATTAATTAACAAAGATTTTTATTAATAATGCTAATAAATAATATCAAAATAAACAATGAAATAGCATTTAATTTATTGATTATAGTCTCCCTCTATTTCAGGGGCATAACTGAAAATTTTGAAAAAGAAGAACAAGGTTCTTTGAAGAACAAATCATTCCTATTTGTATGTAATTACATGAATAACTGATATGTACTGAGAGCACTATTTACCAATATATAGTTCTATGCAGATACTATATATTAAAAACCAAAATGCATGCCAACATATAAAGAGAGAAAGGAGATTGAAATAAACGTCAAACTTAGGGTTTTCTCTTTTTTTCTTGCAAAGTTCAGGGGGTTTATAGCTTTTATTTTAGAATATAGTGTTAAAACATTTTTTTTAATTCTGTTTAACTTATTTCCCAGATTTTTTTTGCAAACAAGAGGAAATAGGAGCCTATTCAATCATGGATTTACAGTTGTAATTTTGACCTGAAATGTATAACAACGGGCTTTATCTGGGTTTGACTGCTGGCACTTTTCATAAGCCCGCTGAACAGCTTCAATCAGATAATGTCATTGCTATGATATCAAGGACTCAAAGAGGCATGAAATGGCCTTTGGGGATTTAAAAATAGCATCATTGCTCTTGTTTTCCAGTTTCACTCTTTTACTATCAAATCCAGACAACTCTCAAATGTAAACAATGCTACAAAAGCCAAACATTCATAAAGCATTTTACAAGCTGAAATAAAAATTATAGCTATCATCCTCTGTGGGTCTTGTTTAAGATGATCTGAATTTGCTCCTGTATTTTCAATGCTGTATACAAATTTGTAATTAGGCTATGATAGTTAATCAATCACTAGAACAGCACAGATGTCAGTGCATAAAAACTCAGGGTTTTGAGATACGTCCCAGAAGCCTTTAAACCAATTTGGTTTTTATTGGTGAAAGGGAAAAAACCCCAAGATTTACTTCATTGGGTTGGTTGAGTTATAATGGTGTTGAACTGATTTGAAGCAAAATATAACCAGGTACATAAAATCAATCAAGCAGAATAAAGAGCCAACCTCTGGATAAACTTGTTCCTATTATATCCAGCCCATTAAAAATGGGATAACAATGATATAATAAAGTTAGAAGAAATATGATCATCAGGGTAAGGAAAATATTGACTCTTCTTAAGTGTTCTCTTCCTGGTTGGAAAGAGGGCAATTTAGAGATATTATAATTACTAAAGTTAACTAATGCAACCCCAAAAGTTTCATACTGTAATGACAACAATTTTTTAAACCGTAAAAAATTGATGTACATTATATTTGCCTCTTCCAGTAGAGATGCTAAATCAGAAAGACAGACTTTAATATGGAATTAAACAAAAAAGCGCACAGAAACCTAATCAGGCAGGCACACCAAGAACACGCTGGTCTTATTCCTTCCAGGCTACCCTCATATTTCTGAAAAAAGGAACAACAAAAATGTTCCACATGTGGCACAGGAAAATTTTATACAGTGCTGTGACTGCATGGATGAACAGAGTCCACGTTACACCTACTCTTCATGTCAGGTCAATATTCAGGGAAAAAATGTTTGTGTCATCACATGAGGCAACCAAGACCATGTTAGTTAGAGAAGGCTGGATATAAAATTAGTCACTGAGACACCATGCATTTTTCAGAAGGCTGAATTTAACAGAACTAAAGCTATGTGATAATCTAATTTTTTTTTCTTAATATGTTTTCTAAAGAAAGAAAGAATTCTTTAAGAAGAATATGGCTTTTTATTTTTTTTACCTTTTTCTTCAGTTTTTTAAAAGGTAGTTTAGCTGGAAAAACTAGATTTACCCTGGAAATTGACTAAATATTTCATATAAGGTGAAGGTTTTTTCTCATGTCCAGTAATATAGAAATATAGAAAATTAAATACAAAATAAGAAATACAAATATGATTATAGAACTTAGCTAGAAAATAGAATTTGAATATAAATAGAAAATAATATAACACAACCATGCATATTTAGAAAGAGAATTTTGGTATACAGAATAAAAGTAAAAGACAGAAAAAGAAGAAAATATGAAAATATGGAGGAAGAAAATTTTAGGAAATCTTTCTAACGACTCAGATATTTAAGATAGCATTCAGCAGTTTTACCTTCAAAGACTTAAAAGTTTGATGTCCGAGTCTGAGCTAGTCACCCATGGATCTTTAATTCTGAATGGAGAAAAATCAATGTATTTAGGTGGACGAAATCCATCCCAAATGTCCATGTTTCAGCTCAGCTGCACTTTTCTGAAATTAGGAAGGAGAAAGATAGCATCGCTGGCCTCAGAGCCTGGCCTGCAGGATTGTACCCAGGAACTCACTTTAAACATTTGTTAATCTCCATTGTTTTAAAACCATCTGAAATGCTGACATGCAGCAG
>NW_009260479.1:247241-253186 GCF_000687185.1 Egretta garzetta | reverse complement strand
AGCAGGAATTGATTGCCAGACTCTCGCACAAGGTTATTAAGAGAAATTAGGATTCTCTAATTTGCTCACTGCTGCACTTATATTCACTATATCTGACTCATCAAGTGCTGTTTATCTTAAAATCATCCCCCCCAAAGGAGCATGGCTCTTGTCTTCTCTTTGAGAAGAGAAGGCAGTGCAGAAATGTGTCTCAACACTTATTTTCAGCATTTTCAGCAGGCAGCTCTTCTGGGTCACGGTTTCTCAGAGCAGGTGAAGTGTTTGCTTTTGGAATAGGAACACTTCGTGGGTGTGGGAAGGCCACTGGTAGTCCTCAGGAAGGTGTCGCCCCAATGAAGGTGGTTAAAGTACCTTCCTCTGGCTACAAAGCCAAGAGATGAGGACTCCCTGGGGTGAAGCCCCAGTTGACTCGTGTGTGGCTGAGTATTTGCTAGGCAAGTAAAAGGCCAATGACTCTTGTGCAGCCCATGTAATTTCCTTGAGAGTTTCTGTTTATAGGAACTGCCATATTTTAATTGCTATCTAGGGCTTTGCTGGCTTTATCTATGTTTTGATATATACTGTTGAAGAGTCATGCTGTCTTTCCACTGCACCCTGGGTAAAACGAGCTCTGCTGGTGTACACAGGGGTTTGCTGGAGAGTGAGAGGGCTGGGGAGGAGGGGAGGGAGCCATTGTGGAAGTAAGATCCTTTCTGCGCTGGTGGGAAATGTAAGTTCAGGGAAGGAGTCATGTATCCACACTCTGGTGTCTCCCTAGGATTCCTTTGTCATCAGAGATGAATATTGGGTCCCTCTAGAGCATGATCCACATAATCCTGGCAGGAGATAAATTGCCCGTGGTTGGCAATTGCCTATTCCTAGTTCCTGTTTCTCTGAGTTGACTAAGGGCCCTAGGGTGAGGAACTCCATTTTAGACATCTAATATTTATACTTCTAATGATGACACAGATGAACCTCACCTTGAGTCAAAGCAAACAGTTCCCCTTTCTTCTTCACAGTGACAGTAACAGCCTATCCCAGCAGAAAATGGGAGATTAGATGAGGTCCACCCCCAAGCCTGTCTTGTAAATGTGGAAGTTTTCAGTGACCTTTGTTTTGTGACATCTTCCCCTGGATTAAACATCACTGCACTCTGAAATTAGCTCTGGATTTATTTCCTTTTTGCTTCCTTTCTTGGTGTTGAGCATGACCTTAAATGTTGCACTCAAGTCCATATTTACGTTCTACACGTGCTGGCAGTCAGCTGCATCAGGCTTAGACACAGAAAACCTTTCAGTGCCTGCAGGATACAAATGCCACAGATGGATGCTGACTGCAGGCAGTCCACAGGTTTACTAGGGGTAGCTTTCCACAGTATGTGTGGAAAGTTTCTCCAAAATCCTCTGTCAGACCAGTATGGACACTGCTGGGCTGACATCTGCAATGTAGACTACCCCTTCTGAGATCTTAGCCTCTCTGTGAGGTCCATACAGATCCAGTCACTGAGTTTCAGAGTGTGATTACCCTTACCCTGAAGCAGATGTCTAAAGCAGACTAAGTGAAGCATGGTCCAGAATTAACTCTTTCCTTTCCATCAGTGTACAGGGAAAGTAGGGCAAGCAGAAAATTGCTATCTACAGTCACATTAGGTAAATGTCCCTTACTTTGATGGACTTCACCCCACAAATATCCCCTATGACTAAATTAAAGCCGTTCATGCTGCATTGTGCTTCTTGGAAACCGGTAATTGGCCATGACATGTTGAGACCTCTATACCTTAAAAGAAAAGGCCATCAGCTACAATGATTGAAATTCTCGCACTCACTGACATTTGAGAAAGCTGAAACTAATCCAGGAAACACTTTAGCTCAGTGTATTGATTTGCTTCGGTCTGCAATCCTGACAACCTGTTAGTGAACACTTTATACCCCGTATACCTTCACTGGGCTTCAAATTAGCAACTTAAATACTAGGCTGTAACTCTCAGTCGTTACATGTTTAGGCTGGTCCGAATATTCCATCTGCCTTCTCTGAATTTTGGCTGAATGTTAATAATTTTAATCGAAAGCATACTTACGGGCTTTAATTATTTACTCTGAATCCCCTGAGAAAAAGACAATTTAATCTTGAAGAGTCTTTAGGGACAGTGAGCATGTCCAGGAAAACTGATAAAACCTAAGAAGCAAGAAGTGTCCTGCAGATAATTGGGTGGGTTTATGTATGTTTTTTTTTCATATCTCTGTAAAATATACAAATAGTGGATTGTTTTATTTTGCTTTTATTTGGCAGTCTGTATTCAAATGGAAAAACTTTTCAGTTTCGTCCCTTACTTCAACATAGGCAAAGGCAGTGGTAAAAGAGTTTTATCCTGTCTTGGGTGTGAAATCAGACAAGAGTTCAATTCACCAGCTGGATGTGACATTCTGTAAATCTTATGTAAATCTTATGACTGAAAGACATGGAAAAATAAATTTCATTCCCAAGAAAATTCCTGACTATACTACATTTCTTTATCTGCTAATTAGTAGCTAAAATACCACTTATTTTTCTAAAATGGATATTTTCCTAAGAGAAAATGCTTATGATTATTAATTCCCGTTGACTAACAGGAATTTTTTCAGTCTTTTCCTTTAAACAAGCTATTAAAGGTGTATTTTTGTTTGTAAAATTTCATAAGGTCCCACTAGTAATGATCAGTACACTTCTACCCTCATTCAAAATAGCATAGACAGGCAACTCTAGGCATTGACTCCTCCTGGACATCTCTCTTGCAGCAGCATAAATCGCTCTCCACTGATCAGAGAGATAACTGTTAGAGGTTTAATGTTAGATGACAGCAAATGCCTAGAGCCAGTGCCCACGGATCAGATAAGCCTGTTAAAAACGGTGTTTTCCACAAAAAAAGTGGTAGTACATGATGCTACAGTCAAGATTTCAAAGCAGCCTATTTGTATTTTTATTAATCTCAGAGGTTCCCAAACCTGTCATTTTTGGAACTGAAATCACTTCCGCATGGTATCTGTCTGAAAGAGAGTCAACTTTCTCTTTTTATCTGGAGCAAAATCCCTTCAGACCCTCTGAAGTTGAGGATAGGTGACAAACAAATACAAGTTTGCCATTCTCACGTTAAAAAATAATAAAATATCAGAGCGCTTTTCCCTTCACTTCAAATATAATGGATCTTCTGGACTTAGAGATCTATTAAGTGCCTGCAACCACAGTGCATCACTCTGCTTTTGAGCTAGGGTACTGACATGGACCTGAAGGCCATACAACGGCAATATCACTTATTAAGAGACTGTATGTAAGGTACCACACGAGTACCAGCCCTCTTTGGATTTTGGACAGGTAATTGAATCTGTGCTTCATGCTGCTTCGCTCTAACCATCTAAAAGTTGGTACTTGAGATATCCCTCCCAGGAAAAAAAGTATAGCAGCCTGAAGAAGATGCTTCATCTTATCTGATGGGTGACTCATGCCCTCCCTTCTGACTAGAGGACTATCTCAGACTGCTTACCAACTCTCTGGTGGCCAGAGTAATCTGAGATAAATCTCATCCTCTGGGCAAGAGTATGGCAAGACCTGATCTGACCTTGCCTGTGCTTAATTGAAGCTTGGGGAAATCAGGGTGTACAGGTACATCAGGACAGGTACATCAGGACACAAACCTCCTTGGATGTGGGAATCCAAGGAATTGGATGTGGATCCACAGTCTCTTGCCTGTGGGGAAGAGCCTGCGTGTACAGACAGCCATCTCCTGAAGTGTGCGACTACAAATAAAACACAGATAACGCAGGAATGAGAACCTCTATAAAGATTTATGGCTAATATAGATCAGGCTGATAAAAGGATAATAAATAGATAATAATAAAAGTGGAATAAGCAAACCCAAATCAGCAGATTTTACTATGTGTTGCCAAAAAAAGAGCATTCAAAATAACAAATTTCCAAAGATCTCCCCTGTCTCCGTTTGTTCCCTTCTCCCTCTCTTTTTCATCAGTCTTCCTAGCAAAAAGAAGCATTCAAGGTATACTTTTCAAAGCCTCCAATTATTTATATAGTTTTCAATTTATTCTGGCATCTTCCTTAGGCAGTTGTAATCTTCCTCTAAAAGTTGTTTTATATATATGAGCAGGAAAAAGCTCCTTATTAAATCAGAACAGGGAAAGTGGCAGGTGTTATGTCCTTGTTCTTTTTGGACAGAGCTTAATTATTACCTACTTTTATTTTTATTCTGCACACAATCAGTCGCAAGTTATTTCTTTCTGAGAGATGCCATACATTGACATGCAATTGTCCTCTACATTGACAGACTACTGACATCCCTTAGCACTCTCATAAATCCACAGAGCTTCATGCAGTATTAGTACTTCCCAGGCCAGCACACCTGATCTGCCTCCTTGTCTTTCTAGCCTATTATTTGTGTCAAACTTACCTTTTTCTTTTATTTTTTTTTTCCCTGCTGCATTTAGGGATTGGTGGAACAAAAGTTTTGTTGGTTCTTTCCCTTAGGGAAATATACTTTTATTTCCTTGTTTGTTTATTATTTATTTTTATTTATTATTTTCCCTGGGCTCAGCTTGGGATTTGGTAATGTTGTATGTGTTTAAAGCAAATAAATGAACAGAAAAAAAGAATCCCTGAGAAAGATGTTCAAATAACCAGTTTCCTTGACTGATGCCACCATTTCTCGGTTGCCCTGACTCAGTTCTCACCTTGAAGGATCTCGTATGTCAGCCTTTCCAATTGACATGTTTGGGGTTCATTAAATGTAGAGACTTTGTAAAGAAAAGATGTCAACAGCCCTAAAACTGCATCTCCTATTCTCATGGCAAACAAGGGAAAGAACTGGAAATGGCTACTTGGAAATATACTTCTTTCCTCCTCTCAGTTTGTACTCCTTTCTCTCATGTTTCCCAAATGGTTCATAAGTGATCTGGACATATCCAGACACCACAGGTAGACTCAGGTAGTATTTCAAAGAATGTGCAGGTCTATATATACAGAATTTGCTTCAAAGGGAACAGGGCTATTGCCACAAGTTTGAAGGCCATGAAAGGGGAATTTGGGAAAAATGGAGATGAATTAGGACACAACATTAACCACTGCATGTGCAGGAAGGAAACAAGAGTTTCCATGTTTTAGGTCTGGAGACAAGAGTTTCTATGTGTTAGGTCTGGCACATGTTCATCTGCACATCTCATCCAGCTGGGATGGGAAACTACCCTGAGTGGTCATTGCTCCTAGCCCTGGTGGCATCACCTAGACCAGTGCTGAAGGTCAGCATGCACTTCCCAGATGTGAACTCAAGAAGCTACATCAAGTCTTTCTAGTTTAGTCTCCTCCTCTTCCTGGTTGCTGCCCCCTTCTTGGAGGAAGAGCCATTGCCCTGGAAAGAATTGTATGACTCATATCTTCACAGAAGGTTGATACTGCTTCATATGAGATTGACATTCCTGTAGTCTCTTACACAACATGCCATGTACTTGGATACCAGAGGTACCAAGGCAATTGTCCCCCCAGAAAATATGTACAAACATCTTATTCTTTTCCATGAGCTATCCCACATTTTAGAGGTGTATACCTGTAGAGAACACATCAGGGTAGTAATACAATAGTCCTCTAGGTAAAAAAACATCTGGATGGCCAGGCCCAAAGAGTTGTGGTGAATGGAGTTAAATCCAGTTGGAGGCCAGTCACAAGTTCACCAGGGCTGAGTATTGAGGCCAGTTCTGTTTAATATCTTTATCGATAATCTGGACGCGGGGATCAAGTGCACGCTCAGTAAGTTTGAAGATGACAGCAAGTTGGGCAGGAGTGCTGATCTGCTGGAGGGTAGGAAGGCTCTGCAGAAGGACCTGGACAGGCTGGATCCATGGGCCAAGGCCAACTGTATGAGGTTCAACAAGGTTCAGTGCTGGGCCCTGCACTTGAGTCACAACAACCCCATGCAACACTACAGGCAT
>NW_009260479.1:246784-247195 GCF_000687185.1 Egretta garzetta | reverse complement strand
GGGTGTTGGTTGACAGCCAGCTGACTATGAGCCAGCAGTGTGCCCAGGTGGCCAACAGAGCCAATGGCATCCTGGCTCGTACCATAAAAAGCATTGCCAGCAGGAGTAAGGAAGTGATCATCCCCCTGTACTTGGTGCTGGTGGGGCTGCACCTCAGATGCTGTGTTCAGTTTTGGGCCCTTCACTACAAGAAAGACATGGAGGTGCCAGAGCACATCCAAAAAAGATCAAGGAAGCTGGTGAAAGATCTAGAGCACAAGTCTTATGAGCAGTGGCTGAGGGAACTGGGGGTGTTTAGCCTGGAGAAGAGAAGGCTGAAGGGACACCTTATCGCTCCCTACAACTGCCTGAAGGGAGGTTGTAGATGCAGAATCACAGAATCACAGAATCGCAAGGGTTGGAAGGGACCTC